>NC_056737.1:1827033960-1827213960 GCF_019279795.1 Protopterus annectens
AAGTGTTGGGCTAAAAGGTGCAGGTCTGAGTGCTTAGACTGAAAGACTGACTAGTTATAAGGGAAAAACTGAAGAGCAGACTTTGTGGAGCCAGGAGTTAACCCTAACTATCTGGCACTGCGCGTTGCGCAAAACCATGCAACTGTGGGTTTTTATAACAGTAAAATGAAAGGGATAGAAATTAGCCCAAAATGGCCAATAAACTATAAATTCTGAGCTGAAAACCACTCCTCCAGGGACAGATAAGCTGCTCAAAGCTCCCACTCTCACAGGTGAACAGAGAAACTTCCTTCTATCCAAATAAGGTATGGGCAACACAGAAACTACAATACAGCCCTGGATTCAGCAAACTCTAAAAACTGGACTCTACTAGCTTTAGAACGGCGGGAAACAAGTGTAGATATAGGTTATTCTTTTTGTTTTTTTTAAGAAGTTAAGGCAAATACAACAAAATAATCAGTTTAAAGCACAGTAAAACAGCTATCACACTTGAGTGTGTAGCCTAAAACAGTTAAAACAGTTTAAATGCTCACAGAAATTATTTTAAAAGTGCAAACAGTAAGTAAGTACAATAAACAGCTGAAATAAGCTTTTTAGTATCAAATAAATGCTAGAAACTGAGTGTTTAGGTGGAATTAGCAATAACTAGTAAGAAACTAGCCAAAAAAGTACTTAATTAATCCAAAGTCTATCATATTCTTGCACCAACGAGAGTGCTCAGATGAATCAGAATATCAGAAATCACAAGAACAAAATGAATAAATGTATAATGAAGTATTTTGGTGCAGTCGACATCTCAGAAATGTCGAGTTTACCAAAAATACTACACTTCTGGTAAACAGTAACAGAATGTTTTTGCACCCACACCCCCTGCTATTTATATATACAAGCTCCGAGATCACACTACAGTGAGGGAAAGGGTACATTCCTGATCCCCACAATAGTGTGATCTACATTCAAAATGTTGAAATGCACAACAGCGAATGCACACTAGCATTCGCTGCTGTGCATTTCAACATTTTTTTCCATTATTTCAGGATTTCAAATTGGGCGTTTGGACATACGGAATTCAAACGAAGTCCGATTGTCCCTTTGATAGCAAACCTATATATATATATATATATATATATATATATATATATATATATATATGTGTGTGTGTGTGTGTGTGTGTGTGTGTGTGTATATATATATATATATATATATATATATATACACACACACACACACACACACACACACACACACACACACACACACACACACACACAAAATGTCTCTGGAGGCAAAACTCTTGTGTAAAAACCCAACCTCAAAAGACCTCAAAAACATTTCACGTGCAAATATTATCCTCAGAAAACCTAAAACCACTCAACAGAAAAAACACCTAACGCTGCACATACAGCCACATCCAGTAGAGCTCCAATCACTAAACCCATAAGGCAAGCCAATACACTACCCAAGACTCCAGTCATAAGTGTTTCCATTGTACAACATATTGATGCCCTAGGAAGAAATCACAGTCAGTTGCCTATCAGGGGCCAGGATCTGCCAGGTCATGCATACACACAAGTCATTGCACCACAGGTACCAGTATGATTCAGTTATAGTCCACATAGCTGTAATGACCTAAGACATACCTCCTTAGTCTATATGAAGAGAGAAATTATGGAACTCTTGGACTTTGTGTCACAGGCTGGTATGTGCCTAGCACTGAGCAGCACTTTATCTTCACCGAGGATGGTAACATAATATGAACAGAAGATAGTTGACTTTAATAACTGGATTTGTTTTTGGTGTCATTCTAGGGGACTACAGTCTTTGTCAGTATGAGAGGACATGGTTAACAAACCACATTGCTTTGCCAAGGATGGTCTGCCCCTGCCCCTTCTAAGCTTTCAGATATTGGCTAAAATATTGTCGTCCCCCATAGAGACTTTTTAGGCAATGCCAAAATAACAAGCCTTCCAACAGAGCAAAATATTCTCAGTGAAATCTAAAGGTATTACTGCTCAATGCCAGGAGTCTAAACAAGAAACACCACTCTCTCCAAGCTCTCCACCTTGAGGAATGCAGACATCTGTGCAGTTACCAAGCTGTGGTTTAAAGCCACATGGAGTACCCTGGCAATACAAGGCTTCAGTGCCTTTCACACATTTAGACTGGCAACTGCACAGACAGAGACTAAAGATGGAGTTGTCTCTTATCTACATCAATAACAAGCATACTTCTAGGTTGGTTAAACAGGATGATACACTGGAGTTCCTCCATGTCCAGATGAGCACAGACAAAGTTCCATATCATATCTTACAAGCTATAGGTCACCCTCTATGTCCAATGAAACCCATAGCTCATACTTAAACCAATTGGAAATACTCACCATTCAACTGAATGCCATACTTATGGGGGAATTTAATTGTCCTGCTATAAAATGCAAATCCTACATTACCCACAATTTCCAGGTGCAGAGATTCCTAGAGTTTGTAAACACAAGCACTCTGGGCCAGTTAGTGCATACTCTTACTAGAGGTACAAACTTATTGGACTTAGTTTTCACAAATATGGGAAAATACTGCACACCACCTCCCCCAGCAATCCTATTAACAATTAAAAACTACTCTTAGGCAAACTACCATATTAAGCGATAACCTGTAAAAATTTCAAGCCCCCTCAAAACCCAGATAACACAGCAGCTTATGCAGAATTATTCACAGAAGATCTATATAACCATGTTAATGCTTGCATAGAGGCAGCTGTGCTTGCCAGATGTAAGCCCAAAACTAACTAAAAAAATACCCAAGTGGAATCCAAAATTAAACTAGCTGTACAACAAAAGAAAAAAAGTCATAGCTAAAATTAGGAAGTTGACACCAAAAAAGATAAAAAAAACTCTTTCATCAAAATTAATAGACAACTAAGAAGACTAATTAAGTCTAGTAAAGCAAATTTTGAGGTTAATATAATGTCCCAGGCCAAGGACAACCATAGGACTTTATTTAGCTATGTCTGAAACCTCAAAGGCAGCACACAGTAGTGTGCTACACTGTTGATAAATGGAGCCACATAAACAGAAATGGGAAATATAGCAAGTCTTCTGGCTGACAAATACAGCTCCAGCTTTAACCCCCTCTCACCCCCAGCTGCCCCCCCAAGAAATACCATCTAACATAATCCCTCCAACTATCAGTAGGGAGCAGGTCTTAGATGCACTCTCTAAGGCTAATAATTCAGCTTTGATGGACCTTGATAATATTCTGCTATGCCTCCTACATAGCCTGAAATATGACCTATCAGGGCTTCTGTTGTCTATCTCAAACTATAGCGTCTGCACAGGCTTCATACTCTATGAATGGAAGAGTGTAACGGCCATTCCTCTGCATAAGGGCAGAACATCAGTGGTTACCAGGAATTACAGATCATTTAGTATGACTAGCCTTATATGCAAAGCCATAGAAAGTATTATCATGGGAATCAGTAACTGTGTCATAGGAAACCTTCAGACACTGAAACTATCTCAGTTTTGGTTACGTCAAAGGCAGGTCATGCTTAACAAACCTAGTAGACTTCTTTGAGAAGGTCACCAATACAATGGATGAGGGCAAAATTGTGCATACTGCCTACCTTGACATAGCTAAGGCATTTGATACAATACCTCACTAGAGTATTGTAAACAAACTCATGGAATTAGGCATAAACCCTTATGTAACTCACTGGAGTAGCCAGATGGTTCACAGACAGGACCCAGGCAGTTAGGATTGGAGAGACCACCTCCACAAAGAGGCTGGTCATCAGTGGTATCGCCCAGGGATCTTTGCTGGGTCAACTTTTCTAGGGCATCTATTTTTTGGAAGTAAAGGCCAATGTCAGGGGTCTCTGCCTTATCAAGTATGAAGATTATTGCAATCTAGGAGCAATCTTAGAAACCTCCCCAAGATACTAACATCTTACAGGAAGTTCTAATACAGAGGAATGACAGGTGACAAATCCACAGCTTAAAACTCAATGCCAAAAAATGCATAATAGTATCTTTTGTGACATCGGCCACTCAGGGAAACTACCTCATTGATACAACACCCCCAAGAGTAGACACAGTAGTCAGTGATTTGCGGACTCATGTAGCTGGTAACTTGGCTTTCAACCAACATATATCTAAGGTTGTAAGAAAATCATGTTGTGTCACTCAGCCTATAAGTATGGGCATGGCATTTAGGTCCAGGGAAGTGATCATGCCACAGTACTCAGCCGTCATTAGACCCATCATTGAGTATAACTTTCCTTTCTGTATGTACTTGACTAGGAACATGCAACAAATGACACATCCAAAAAGGCTCCTCAGAAACAGAATGCAGGGTGTAACACAATGTCCTGTGCAGATTGCCTGAAAGCCCTATCACTATACAGTCTTTCCTACAGACTACAGAGAGGTAATTTATGCCTGGCATACAAGCCATCATTGGATCCTACTCTAATAAAAGAAATAGCATATACACAAAATGAATACAGCCAAAACTACTAGATCTAAGGATTTAAACTTTGCCTATAACTTAAAAAGGTCTTGTTGGAAGGGCAGGTATCTCAGAGAATCCCCATTCTTTGGAATAGGCGTTCCATTCATGTGAAGCAGAGCCATTCCCTAACCCTATGCAAGTGCAACCTGGACAAGTGGATGGGAAATTGAAAATCCCCCCAATCTGACACCCATATCTGTGATGGACAGACATAGCCATTAAATCATGTCCTAACTAACAATCACCCTTGAGAATAATCTCTGAGGCACAATATCTCATGAGATACATTTGGGTAATATGACCTCTGTGGTCATGGCAAGTATACACCTATGATCCTAAGAACCTATGAGTCAAATGCAATCATTTTGCTTTGCTACAGTTTTATTTTGCTAGTGTATATTACTACATACCAGGTGCACTTTTTACTTCTATTAGCATAACATTTTTTTGGATTATAGCTACCCACTATTGTATGATAGGATTTCCTGTCAGTGCTCCACCTTTTCACCTCTGAGACATCTTATTCATATGTTTATTAAATGCAAAAAACATTTTTTAAAAAAGGACATGGATAGTCATCATTTGTATTTAGGCACTCCTCAGGGTGGAGACTTTAATATTGATCCTAGTTTTATGCATTTCCTCATTGTAAACATCCTGCCATATGGCCTCTAATATTTGTACCAGCTCCACCCATCTGGGACAGACAAGGGAGGGATTCTTCCTAATAAAGGTAATGCATTCCAGTGTCAGGTCCATCTGGAACAAGCTGAGGATTGTGTTTCTCATGCTCTAGACTTGTGACATAACATTCGCAATGGAGACCTGGTTTGTTGATTGTTTTGGTCCTACTCTCCTATCTTTAGTGGTATACCTGTTCTTAATTTCCCAGAATTCTCAGCTGCATAAGACTGTGATAGAGGAAACTCTGTGTACCTCTTAGTGTATCACCTACTCAGTGATGTAAGGATGTTCCTTCAAAAATTCAAATGTTTTCATCAACTCATTTCTGACCGGCCAAAACTACTTAGTGTTGGTTAATTCCATTATGGGGTCCATTGAGGAGTCTGTGGCACTTGTAAACCAATTCTTTTGTTCAAGTTATTACTTCTGCAACCTACTAAAATTGGCATCCCTTCTAGTCTGGTGTTTCTAGCAATTATTTGGTGGTGAAGCCTGTCAGCTTATTAAATCACTACTTTTTTCCCATTTGAATTCCTCTAGGTTGAACCCATTGATTTTGGTATAGTGCAATGTATGTGCTTTAGACTGACCACCACTTTGCCTTATCTTGTATAATAATTTTGTATATATGTTACCTTATTTATGTTTCTGATTATTTACTTGGGATTATCTACCTAGGAATCTGCTGACAATTGAACTTTTCACACATACCCAATTAACAAATGTAACTACATAAATACAATGAATGCAAGCGTAAATACATTTAAAATAATATTTCAAAACATTGTAAAAAGTAACAAAACTCAAGTTCAAAGGAAAAAGTACTTTTTAAAAAGTTAGTTTGTTAAAAGAGTAGATTTCGTTTACATGAAACAGATTTCTTAGCTTTTGTTTAATGCAATAGCATATTGTCTGTGCAGACAGCCGAAAGATGAATAAGAATTATAATATTTTGTTGACATCACCTCAAAACATATCAGGACTGACATCATGATATATTTTTTATACAATTGTACTGAAATGTCATATTCTCTGATAGTTCTGGCTGATTTAATAGCTGATATACAAAGAATATTAGTGTGCATAAAATGATGAACCAGACATGAAACACAAAATAGCATGATGCATATATATTAATTTCTTCATATACTTATTGCAAACTGAGTACTCAGAAATATTATAATACAAGACAAAAAAAAGGCCTTCCTAACACTTAACTTCAAATGTCAAACAAAAATGTAATAACATATATAGGAAGTCTAACCTTTGAAAGAGCTCAGCTTTTTCAACATGTTTCTTAGATTTCAGATATGGGTGGATATAAATTCAGAAAAAAAGAGCAAGGTGGAGGTTGGCATAATGGTTAAGGTGTTTACCTTACATACACAAGGTGCAGGGTTTGATTCTGACATGGAGTAATTAGCTAGGCTTAAAATGGTCCACAAGGGCAGCTAGCCTAGTATGAACTTATAAAAAAAAAAAAGGAGAATGACTCTGACCAGCTAATTAGTCATCATTATCATCAACCCCCCTTCCTCCCATAATAGAGTCAGGGTGTCATGTCAATTGTTGCCAGTCCTGCTGATTTGGAATCACTCTTCTGCAGTCTTTAACAGTCATGTCTGCCTGTCTCAAATCTTCCCTCATGCAATCCATAATTGTCTTGGCTAGATGTCCACGTCTGCTGTTGCTTTCTTCCTCTTTCTTCCTATGTTTCCCAAATCTGTTTTACCAGGTTATTTACTGCTTTACTACACATGTGATTGAACCACCATACTCTGTTCTCCTTGACCATTTCTGTAATATGAGTTACTCTGGCATTTGTTCTGATGTCCTCATTTTTTCACCTGCCCCTCAGGGAGCATCTTACTTCTCATCTCAGGCACTTCATCTTCATCACCTCAAACAAAGCTGCTCTGCCTTCACTGCTCGGGTTTCTGTACCATACAGAAGAGCTGGTTGCACCAATATTATGTACATCTTGCTTTTCAACGTCTTTGGTATTTTTCTATCATGCACTGCTCCTGTCTTCAATACCTCTAATTATTACTTTTACTTCCTTATTCAGACTTCCCTTCTGGTTACTTATATATCCTAGACACTTGACTCTGTTAACATGTTCCACTGTTTTCCCTTATGTCCCCATTTTAAATTTCTTATTTTCTCTATTGGCTGTCATGAACACTGTCTTGTCTGTACTCAGTTACATTCTAGTCCCCTATCATTTGCTGAAGTTCCTGCTCAGAATCTGCTTGCAATGGCACCTCATCTACATGCAACAATGTTGTTGATCTGTCCCATTCAGCCTGTCTGCTGATGTAATCTATCAGTGGTAAGAACAGGAGTGAGCTTAGACCTGAGTCCTGATGTATACTCACTCCCACAGTAGGAACCCTTCCATGAGTCACTGGGTCCATGTACATAGTCTGCACTAATTCTGACCAATCAACTAATGTTTGACAGAATCCTATAATTTTTTAATTGAGTGTGTCAGAGGAAAAAGTCCTTGCTATTGTCTTGCTAGATTTATTCGGGATAGTGCTGACTAGTCCAGTTTTTGAATAACTTCTCAATTATCCTACAATGAAAGCATCATGGTATCCAAAATTTGTTCAATACATTTTATCATCTGCATAAATGGTTATAGTGGACTTTTTTTTTCTTTTTGCAATCTGATTTTTATTAGCATTTTTAAAGACACAAATACAGAATCAATTATAAATCACGCAATGCAAATAGGTTCAAAACAAATAAGTGAATATACTTCATACAACCTGCTTAGGCACAAGTACAATCAGTCCTATATAACAAAAAGAAATATTAACCTTCATTAAACAAGTGATTAGGAGATTATCAGACAGAGAGGTAGCAAAATTTATTGACAAGTATTTATTATGCAGGTGTGTGGAGGTGTATCAGTATGCCTAAAACCTATTTGATTTAACTATATACAATATATACACATGACTGTCACTGAATGAATGGGTGTTAGTATAAGGAAGCTAGATGTTAGTGCTTGCACAGGGGTAGGAAAAGATATTGTAGGGGGTTGTATTGTTTGTGATCATTCAAGGGTTGTGTTGGAGGTAGATATTAAAGAGGAGAAGTATTTTCCACAGAATTAACAATCCAAATGAACTAGGGGAATTAGAGACAAGGGGGATAAGATAAATGGTTATAGTGGACTTAAGCACCAGATATTTTATTTTGTTAAGTACTTTAGTAGATAACAGGAGTCTGAATATAAAACCTTGTAGCACATTATATTCTCGAATAAGAGGAGTAGGAAAAAAGTATCTGTTTTAGTAAATTTTGTCTATTGATTAGTTAACACCATATCCACTTAGTATGCCTACCCCCCAAGTGTTGAAGGGCCTATGTGATATTCACATTATCAACTATAAAGAAAGTTTTCAATAGATCACTAAATAGAGCTTAACCATGCTCTGATATAGCTTTTGCCTTATAAACTTGTTTAAGAAGGGTTATAACAGTTCTTACAGAACTATCCTTACAAAAGGCATGGTGGAAACTAGTAGTACATTTTTGATCTCTAAATATCCCCTTATTTGATCAGACAGTAAGCCTTCAAAATTTTAGAAAAGTGACTTAAAAGAGCTATTAGCTTATAATTATCTAGCACTTTGTCACCTTTTTCAAAGAGAGACACTTAAATAGTTATTTTCCTCACTTGGGAATAGACATTTTCTATGGGGGGCATGTTAACAAGGTGTAATATATATGCAGACTAATAAATCAGTTTATTTATTTATTTTGCATTTGGTTACCAGGATTATCCAGTGGGCTGAGAATAATTTAGCCCCTTTTTGGTGGAGGCCTGGGGAGAAAAGCTCCACAATTAACATGACAAACAATAAAAATGTCAAAAATAAAACAATGTGGAATAGGTACACATAACCTTAGCATAAAACTTACTAGTAACAGAGTAAATAATATATGCAAAACATTTGAAGACATGCTCATACACGATAAGTGAAAAGAAGAAAAATTAGCTGACTAATCTCATTACTAGCTACCTGTACAGCATATGTATTTGAACCATGAAAGAAATGTAGTACAGGTCACTTAGGCCTCAAATTCAATCATGCATGACTTCTTCCTGACAACCTTAGAATGTCACTGGCAAACATTGTTTTTCTCTCAGTGCTATATTTGACTGCAATGTAAGATTTGCAGTCAACTTCCATATAGTCTAACAAAAAAGCTTGTGAGTTTTAATACTAAATGATGTCAGTATTATCCCAGAATAATGCAACGATAGCAAATTATGATCCAGTACGTTAATCTAGCTAATATGGTACTCACTATACAGTGAGTAAACTATATGATTCCAAGGCAGTACATGATTTACATGTTTTAAATATTGGAATGCTTTACTGAGCATAATGCTAATGCATTCTATATTTAGCATACTAAAGAAGTAGTATCATAAATCACTGTTTTTTATTAGTAATTGCTATTAATTTATTTGTTGGACGAATGCATTACTTACACGGTCAGGGAATTACCCCTGCCATCTTCATGTGAAAGAGTCACCAGAGTGTGTTGTCCTATGCCAGAAAATAATTAAAAAAGGAGAAAGTAGAATTATTGAAAATCCTTATATTGTTTTTTTATTAAATGGATTGTCACCTGCAGTTTTATATGTGAATATTATTCTGTGATTTCCTAATGTTTTTAGTGTAAATGGTAATGTACTGAAGAATGCAGTAAGAATTGTGTGCATGAGTTATGATGCAATATTTCCATTAGTCTTATATTGTCTAATTTTAGTAGTCAAACATTCTCCCATACCTTAACTGAAAATGAAAACATACCAATGAGTTAGAACTACTTGACTGTGTATATGCTATCTTCCCTCACTCCCACCCAACTAACAAAAATGTGTTACGTGGGTTACTCATTTGACTGAGTACTATATTTATTACTGCTGTGGTGGTGATGCGGTAGCATTGTCACCTCATAGCAAGATGTTGTCCCATTCGATTCTCAGCTAGAGCGTCTTCTGTGTGGATCCATACGTGAATGGGGCATGCCTTCTTTGAAGGTTGTGCGCCAGGGCTGGTAACCCGGTACGTTAAAATCCACTGCCAATCATTAGCGGACCAGAGTTACACTGTGGCGACCCCTAACCGGGAAAAGCCGAAAGACACAAAAAAATTGCATTAAATGAAAATGTACAACTAACTGATTTAATTGTATTTTATGTGAATGTTTTGCCCCCATGCAGGAAGAATGTTTTGCATACAGTTTTCGCTTGGTATGCCCATGTTATAATCTTCACAGCAAACGGTTCCTGCAGAACATTAAGGTGTGTGTATTTATTTCATTGGTTCTTTGTATATATCCCCCTAAATGACTTGGTGATGTAAAGAATATATTGATGAAGTTGTGATGAGTTTAGAAATCTTAAAAAGAAGCAATCTATTACATTTTAAATGGAACAAGTTATATTAATAAAAATGAACAACATTTAACTATTTTAAACAATTACTTGTTTATTGGTAATGCTGCCCACATATTTTAGCCTGAGTCGTACCTACCAGAATGTGTATTTGCTGAAATGGATAAACTGCAGTTTCCATAGCAGCATAAGCCTTGACCAATATAAGAGTATTTTAATAGTTTCCTGCCCCTTCTCCCGAAGTACATGCTCTTGTTAATATCTACTAGTAAAGTTGTGAAGTGTTAGAAAGTATTCAGTATGTTACCAACAAGTTATAATTTCAAACTACTATAACAATAATGAAGGATATCAAAGCATTGTTTAGGTGTAGATATAGTTCTTGTATGCTGACTGCTAATTCTGTACATAAATTTATTCTTACTTATATACCTTGCTAAATGTTTATTTGATTAAATGGACAATATGCACATTTGGCATTGCAGAAACAGTCCAGAGCTGTAACTATGTTATATGTTACACAACAGTAGCTTACAAGAATCACTGAATGACTCATTTCTTCATGAAGAGTTTGTACTTACTGATGAAGTCTGGATGTCGTTCTTGAACTTCTACCACCCACTGTGAAAACTGGAGTGGCTGACTGCATGGCAGGTCATCATACCTGTGAAGACATTTTTCACCTGTCCTAAATATTTCAGGTATTTCATTTAATTCATCCACCAAGTCTGTCTAAATATCATTTCAGCAGAAAAGACCACCTCTACAAACACTCTGAAGCCATTTATTATGTTTACTGATAAATCTGCAGGACTAGCTTGTTAAATAGTTGTAAGCCATAACTTAAATAAATAAATTATGTAACTGCGATTGTTTACTGATGAAGTGTTCACATTACTGTGTGATGATTTCTGTGTCAGTATAAATTAATACACTTTTTTGTCACAGCTATTGGCACATGGCATTAGCAGTGCACATGTTCATGCTGCATAGACAGTCATTTGTTACAGTTAATGAAGTCAGATATCAGTCATCAAGGAGGGCAGATAGTTTCCCCTCACCTTATATACCCCTCTACAGGCCTGCATTTTTATAACACTCTTTCTGCAGTGTCTTCTCATAGCAGTATTCACACATACGCGCACGCACACACACACACACACACACACACACACACACACACACACACACACACACACACACACACACACACACACACACACACACACACTCACAGAGGCATACATACCTCTTAGCTTTTTTGTTCAGAAATTCTTAGCCAAGTTAAAAATAATTGGGGGGGGGGGGGGGACCAGAGGAGTAAACAAAAAACATTGAAAGCAACAGAGGAATGACTCTAAAATAGCGTACCATCATTTTATTCAACGCTTTCATCAAAAAGACTTTTTCAGAAATACAACAATGTTAAAAACTTGTCCCATTTAAATACTTAACATCCACACCCTAATTTCTAATGCCAATTATTCAATAAAACTTGTTCTATTAAAAACAAATAAATTCAACTTAAAAACACACAGTGCAACTACTTAGTTGATTTACTTTCTTCTAAAAGACATTTAATATTAATAGTGTCATTCAGTCCAGGGGACTGTTAGCACGTAGCCTAAATTGCCACAGTTTCTTTCCTTTCTACTTTATTTTTAATGTTACTGTCAGAACCTTGTCAATATGTTCTAAAATTGAAAAAGAAAACTTCTTATACACAGTGCAAACAGAAGCATGCCTATATAAGGCATTGCTTACATCTCTAGATTTAATGGCATAATAATGTTCCTTAAAACGTTTAACTGCCTAGAAGTCATGCATATATAGAATGCCATGCATCCAGAGCACATAGCAATATAAACTACATGAGAAGTATTACATGAGAATCTACCTGGAACTGGGATGGTCCGATCCAAATGTGCCAAACATAAGGTCCTTCATGAATATACCTACATGCATTACAACTAAAACATTTATATGTGCCTTTAGGTTTGTCTGACAATGGTACATTAATTCTACTGTCAACATGTTCTAATAAATTCTTTAAACTTCCAGATTTTTTATATACAAATCTAGGACCATTCCCTAAAATTCCTACCAAATCGCTATTACCACTAATAATTTTCCAGTTGTTAGTGATTATGTTTTTAACCTTACTACTATCAACAGACATATTAATAACACATCTGGGGAGGCATAACATCTCATCTGAACTTGAAATCCCTTTTACTGATACCCATAGGTCAAAATAGGCATAAAATATGTGGATCTCTGTCTAGAAACCTCTGTAACTAAACTTTTTAACAATATCTCTGAGTAACCTCTAACCAAGAACAGTTCAGTAATAACTTCTGTTTCCATAAGGAAAACGTTGTCATCACTGATCAACCGTGAGGCTCTAATATATTGTCCTTTGTGAAGATTGTGTTTCATAAAGTTAGAATGATTACTGTGATAGTGCAAATAGTTGTTGACATATGTTTCCTTTCTATATATTCTGCTGGAAAATACTTTATTAGAAGTGTTCCAACTTAACACAATGTCTAAATAGTTAACTTGATGACCAAGATCACTTAAAGTGAACTTTAAAAATTCACTACTAACATTTAACTGTTCTAAAAAGATAGGAACTTTATCTTCAGAACCCCTTATGATGAAAAATAAATCATCAATAAAGTGACAATAAAATAAAATGTCTGTGGCTAAAGTGATAGTGCCCATACATTCAGTTTCCCGCCAGGCCATTACAAGCCCTATGAAAGCAGGGGCTACTGTCGCCCCCATTGCTGCCCCTCTTAGTTGTTTGCAATATTTTTTGTTGAACACAAAAAAATTGTTGTCCAACAACAATTCCAACAAAAAAATACACGTAGGCACAGAGGAGCTAGACCAAGTAATATATTTACTTAAAAAAAATGGAGATAAACTCCAAACCTGACTCCTGGGGAATAGATGTGTATAAAGATACAACATCTACAGTGAGTAAAAAGAAATCATTGTTAGCTTTGAGGAAACTACCGCTATCACTTAAACTAAACTTCCTAATTGACTCTGAAAAGGACCAAGAATCTTTAACATAGGAAGACAAATTTTGAACCAAAGGATTAAGCAATTTATCTAAATATAAAGAAATACCTTCGGTGACACTTCCAGATGAGAAAACTATAGGCCGAAAAGGGGGATTAGTAGAATTCTTATGCATTTTGGGTATTCCAAAAAGAATACCCACCTTGGGGTTAGTAACTGTAAAATACTCATATAAATTCAGAGTCAAATCCCCATTCGTGTGATAATCGTAAAGAACATATTTGATGTACTTATAGCTCTGCTCTATACTGTCATAATTTACTTCACAATATTCATTTCAATTACTTAGAAGACGTTCCATGGCTTTAATATAATCAACAGATTCCATAACCACCAATTCACCCCCTTTATTGGCCTTCCTAAACCTCAAATCTCGTCTATTTCTTAATTCAGTAAGTGCTTTCCTTTCTTCCCTGGACAAATTAAATAAAGATAAACCGTTTTATTTTCTAGTAATAAATGTATTTCGTTAGAACAAAACATTTCAAAAACTTTTATGGTATTATGATTATGATGCAGAGGATGAAACACCTTCATGAGAGACACACACACACACACACACACACACACACACACACACACACACACACACACACACACACACACACACACACACACACACACACACACACACACACACACACACACACACACGCACTCACTCAGGCATACATACCTCTCAGCTTTTCTGCTCAAAAATTCTTAGCAAAGTTAAAAATAATTGGGGGGGACAAAGGCCCAAAATCAAGGATGATTTTTAAATATTACTCCAATTCACTTAAAAAAGTTAGTAGAACAGCAGAGTTTGCACTGACATGCACTTTATGAACAATAAGAATTAAGAAACTCTAGTGTCTGGCATTATTGACTAACTGTAATCCCCAGTGATTTACCAGAAAATCAAAAACATGGCAAAAATGTGAGACAAAATTGGGGACATTGTGCAAATTTCTGGACAGGTGAGAGGTATGCACACCGACAGTGCAGAAGTCCAGTGTTACCATACAGTATTTTTAGGGCATGCATTCCTTAACATCCTCAATAACTGAACAGAAGTTTTAAAAGTTTTCCATTAGGTACTTCATTATTATCATCAGTGGTGCTGCAGGAACAGACAGTGCGCAGTATGCATGGGCTTCATTAAGTCCAACATGTTGTACACTTTCAGAGGTCTTAAATACGACAAGTTATTCATATACTGATTTGTTCACAAGTACAGCACCATAACCAATGACATACTGTGCTACACCACAGCAGGCTAATGTTGACAGCTGAATGGCTGGTGATGATGATGTCATTACTCTCATAGTCATGACACAGCCTTAGGACAGTGACACACAGTCACAAGGTGTACCAGTAGTACTCCTTCCTCCCAAACAGGTTGATAACTCTGTAATCAGTGATTCAGACTCACACATAGTGTATCATGAGGAAATGCCATTACAAGAAAGGGGGCAATAACCTTATAACTCAACATCTTCAACATCTTCTTTCTCCTTCTCCCTCGATGAAATGAAAACAGGATCTGTGGAACCTAGTCGGACTTTCCCGGTCAACAAATGTTAAATAAATTAAAAAAAAAAAAAACATCTACTTCTTGTGTGGACAAGTTAAATCTCTGAAGGGAGCCACAATTTCTTCATTACTCACTGTGCAGCCTGTTCATAGTGGTGCCAGGCAAACACATCAATCACAGCTAGCTTCAGAGACTTACAACGTCTTGTCTGCACATCAGCTCATGTGCCGTGAAATATTAGAGACACAGGCTATGGCCACTGAGAGCCACTCGTGCAGGGTACACATCAGGAAAGTCACCAGTAAATGGAAATTCTGGGGACCAGGGACAATGCCACAATACGCCTCTTGCTGAGCATGGCTGCACACACAGCATCCATGTCAGCCTCATCCATCTACCTACTTAGCTGAATAAACTACTGGAAACTTCAACAAGATGTCTATTCCTCCTACAGGGAGTGTACCAGAGAGAGAGAGAGTCTCTTAGATCTGTTAGCTAAAGTGATTTTATCTGGACTAATCCTTTATACTTTGCCTCTATCCACACACTGATAAAGGTATATCAAGCACACATTGCTGACAGTGCTGCAAGTGGTGAATGATAGGTCTGCTTGTCTTGGATATATAGGCCAGGTACCAGGTGTGTCCCACAAAAGTACTGCAGGTGTGATTGAGGAGTCATCCAAGAATAAGCCAATTAAGCATCGTGAGACTTCCACATCAGAGTCAAAGTCTAGGCCATGCAGCACTGACCAGTCACTGTCAAAAGCTTCCCCTTCATCTAGCAGATCTTTTCATCATAACAATTATGCATCAAACTCTCAGGAAAACATTCACTCCCAGTTTATGGGACCAGCCCCCTACCCTATCATTACTGAAGTTTATTTCCAAAACAATTCAAATTTGACACCAAATCACAACTTTCAAACTGCAAAGATAACCTCAACCAGCAACACTCCCAAGAAGTGGCAAGACAAAATACAACAAACAAAACAACTACATCTAAAGTAACCCAGTGCATGACATTCACAATGAGGATCAACATTTGTATTTACCTGCAGCTGAAAAAAAAAAACAACAGATGATGAGACATGACAAAATTATGTCATTTAAAAAATCCTGACTACAAAAGCAATGACGTGTGAATACCAGTTCAAACTAACTTCATTACGGCATCATTACAACAATACAATTCTTCTGCATGTATCAACAGATAAAAGCTACTCTCTGTCTGTATAGAGTATTTCATATCCCCGGTCACCTTCTAAACCACCCTCGCCCTGCTGGTATAACTAGTACTTGTGCCTCTGCCCAATTAACACTGTGCAGACAATGATGGCTGTGTCTCATACAAGTTATATACTTGTCTATGTTGTGTGGAGAAATGCCTGATACACAGCTTGAATTGACGACACACTACTCATCATAGTCCATAGGTAACACTGTATGCACCAATTATTATCAGTGCAAGTTTACACTGTCACATAGTGAATGTCATGGCCCAGACTTGTGGACTAGATGCTGCTGCGTCACTCTGTCCCATATATCTTGCACAATCCTGACAGAGGGGATGCTACGTTGCTACCGTCAGCTAGCTGTGGACATTCTGTGTGCAGTTGCAGGGTCAAAATTAAACAGGGAAGGGAGGGGAACAAAGTTATTTAGGGTGTACGTACATTCTAAATGCCCATGCTGTATGACACCATGTAGAAACTGGTGGTTAAGTGAATTTGCGTTCCATATGTGAGAACCATTGGTACTGCTATGATGCTGGGTCAGTGCATTGGTGATGCAGCCATGTGTATCATACACTGCCTTGCAGTTGATGAAATGGTAACCCTTCTTATTAGGGTACCTCTCCATCCATGATCCAGGCAAGGCCCTAAAACTACATGGATGCAATATATCACATATTGTATTAAGCAGCTAAGGGAAATGTACTATTCAATAGAAGGTATGCATTGTATTGTATTGGTAAACTGGGAAATAGATACACTCATCCACATGGGATAAGATTATAGAGGAATTGCCTCAGTATGCTCAAAGCAGAAGCTTGTGAGATACCGAATGTGACCCAAGTCTATCTCTAAAAGGTCCCTTTGCATCTACATGTATAGGAAGGCCACACATCCTTCCAGTTCCAGTCTGTGGGTCATAAAAGTTCACCAAAGCCCTTTTAATCTTCCAGCTCAATATTGACCTAAGCCACTCCTGGTCCTCAAACTTTATAATGAGCAACCGTTAGTCAATATCTACTCCTCTTCAGTCGCCACCATGTTCCAGGTTGGAGTACAATGCAAATAAAAAGCTCACAGTACAATACAGCAATGTTAACAGCAAAATAAAGCATCTTTGTGGGTGGTAATGTGACTAGAAAAGGCACATATTCACTTTTTAGAAGGCAAATGCATACCGCACACTGCATAGCAAACTGCAACACTGAATCCTAAAAGGTGGGAATAACCATCAACACAGTTCAGTTACATCTTTTGCACACATTTCAAATTTACATCTCATTATATACATATTTTTCTATGAAGATATTTACAGCTTTCCTAACACTGCACATAAGGTGCAGCTTGTCTGTGAACTACTTTTGTGCAACTAGTGCACATACTTGCTGCAGACTTATATAACAGCTATGAATACTACCCTTTGTGTAAAACTCAAATTCCAAAAAAAAAAAGTGCAAATAGGTAGCTGATTGGTGGTGTGCTCTTCCCCTCATGACTTATTGTATAATACACAATAAAATGCTGCAGGCACTGATATTCTGCAAAGTATAACATTTTAAAATGCAGTCCCAACATCATTCCTCAATACTGAGCTTATAATTATTTCTTCCATTAATACCCCCATAACCCCTTTTCCCATTTTTATACATAGTGTAGGTTTTCACTTCAACAGTAACAATTATCTAGAATCAATGTTCGCACCACTAGTTGGCTAGCCCTGCCTTATCTGCCATAAATTCAGGACTTTATGTGACAATGCAGAGGATTAAGGTCATGAGTTGTTAATGAGCTGCTTTCTACAATCTAGTGTTTGATTCCCTTAGCCTTCATTTATCTACTGTCTGACTTCAAGTAATCTGTTTAACCGGACAGTGCTCTGGGGCAAGCGGGAAATTGGGCTAGGCTCCCCAATGGTCTCCTGGACCACGCACTTAATAGCAACTAATACCGAAGGTTATAATGGGGTCTGGTCCTCCTTGATTTCTTGTTGGTATTTGGCACCATCAGACAATGATATCTTGATATAGCTCCTCTGGTTTCACTGTGAATTCAGTTCCTCTGGCCTCATGTGGTTTCTTTCTTTATTCTTCTTGGGTAGCAGTTAGTAAGCTTTTTCAGGCATTGATTCTTGCAGTAGATACTTTCAGACTAATAGGGTTCCCAAATGCCTGATCATGATGTCACTACTGTTTTCAGTGTAATTATGGCCTCTTAGAGAGCCAATAGCAACTATGGGCATTTGTACCAATATTATGTGGAAGATATCCAGCTATACCCCATTTTTTTGAGGAGTCTGTGACACATCTTTCTGTTTTTGAGGAATGTCTGGATTCCATCTAGCACCATCAACTGGAGCTCAGCCTTAATAGGACAAAGCACTGGAGTACAGCCCTAATAGGACAGGGCACTGGAGCTCAACCCTAATAGGACAGGGCACTGGAGCTCAGACCTAATAGGACATGGCACTGGAGCTCAGCCTTTATAGGACAGGGCACTGGAGCTCAGCCCTAACAGGACAGGGGACTGGAGCCAAACCCTAATAAGACATGGATGATGTTAGGTCACATCACCATCCACTGCATGCTCTTTTCCTTTCACTCCTAATATTTTATGAGGGGAAACAGGCTTGAGTTGCTTCCTCCATGAGCAGTCATGATATCATTCTTGATAACAGGCTACCTAAGGACATTTTAGTGACTGTTGTCATTACTTTATATTTTCTTCTAAATTAGGGTGTTGTATTTATATTACTATGATCGAGCACTTGATTTCCTCATCAGACCAACTGACAGTTCGCCACTCTGTGCTATCCAATTGCACTGATTAGCATATTGCCCTTTGTTTAGTAGATCACATGATTAGACCTTTCACCAGTGCTTCTAGTTCTAGTTGTTTTACTCCTGTGCTGTGGGTTCTACACTGCCTGCTGGTTGCAGCCAGATAATTTGGTGTTTAAAACACTGGTACTTACCTTCTGGCTCCTACACACTCTAGATTCTGTCTTTCCAGAAGAGTTATTGATATACTTTATAGTAATGGGATCCATCAGATTGTCAACTGAGGAGCTGCAAGTTGTTTTAAGAACCTGTCTAAAGACTTCTTGAAGACTGTATTTTTCTCATGTAACCCAAGTCCTGTGGAATAAGCTACTTTCTCTGATTTTGGACAGCTAGCATTGAGGCTGCCTTCCAAAGGTTTCCCAAGCACCTGCTTTTTAGAACAGACTACTTGTATCAGAACAGGGAATATGCTATTAACACTCAGAATATATTACAGTTTATTCTGCTGTAATTATTAAGCTGATTAGTTATTTTTGTATTTTTTTAAATTATAAAGTGATTGGGTTTACATACTCAAATGAAGAAATAAATACATTTAGAAATACTGCATTCACAAGGGGCTGTTGACCATACAGAAGGCATCCCATGGGTTGTTTTCCACCACATGCTCATCAATCAGTCACCTATCAAAAAATTATTCAATATCACAATTGTTATTCATTTAATTAGAATATTTATTTCCCTTTATGGATCAAATTCTTTATCTACATAGCTCTGCATGCTTCCCCCTACACAAGATCCACATTAGAGTTCAGAACTTAGATAACAATCTTGAAAAAGCTGGTGGTAAACAATGCTTTAACAGGCTAGTATGCATGAGTGACTATAAATTAGCTTGCAAAAGACAGTATGCTGTACCAGACTGGAAATATTCTTAAATGACATTTTCATTTTGCAGTATCTTGTAAATGTTCCTGTGAGTCATTATGCAGATTTATCATATTGTTTGCATTTGATTTGTATGAACATGAGAAATAAAAGCAGAATATGCTGCACTGATGACAAACCAGGGATATATTCATCTTGCTGACTGTCACATCTGCTGTTATCAGCATGCCAGAGGGAAATATCAGATCTGCAATATCATGGCTAAAAAATTATTAAAAGTCACAAACACAGTGAAATAGCTAGAAATGTTTGCTTAACATTTATCCATGAAACTTAGCATTTGTGTAGTAAATGATGAATGTCTACGGTGGTAGATAAGGCAGCAATTCCTTAGGCATTTTCCACTTGAAAAAGGAGTAATAGAGATTAACTCGACATAATGATCTTGTTCAGAAGAGAACTTTATATCTACATTATTTATGCTATTGTACATTTGGGAAGAAATAGACATGCTAAGGTCTACACCTACAAAAATGTGTTTTTGTTCTTTGACTTACTGAATTCTTTCTTTCTTTTTTGGATTTTCTTCCATTGTGAAATATGATGGGTCTGAACATTAGCTATAATGAAACCCTGATCAATTGGTGAGAAATTAATCCTGGGGATTTAATAAAATATATGTAGGAATAGTGGAAGACCTACACGGAAGGTACCATGGCCGTACATGCAGATCCCCCTTGACAACACGCCTTGCATGTTAAGGAAGGCACACTGCTGAGGGAGAGCCATGTAACATGGTTAGTGAATCAGTATAAAGAGTGTGTTACTGTGTAGGAGATGAGTAACACACTCCCTGCACTGTCAAAGTGCTGGATGGCAATGTATTTAAAAAGTATTTTTTTTTTTTTTGTGTGTGTGTTTGTGCACCATGGCACGCAGCAATGGACATGTGCCAGACATCTAAAAATAGAAACCGGATACATTTAATTATTTAGGAAAGGTCAAGTTTAAGCATAGCTGAGTGAGTTTGTGTGGTATCGCATGGTGCTTAGTGGTGTTTAAATGTACTGGAGAGATATATGTAAAAGTATAACATTTCACATAGCCATGTAGCAAAATGGTTAGCATGAAGGACTTATGTGCAATAGGTGCAGGGTTTGAATACACACAGTGGTTATTTTGTAAATACACAGTATGAGGCAGCTTTTAAATTCTGATTTAATTTTTTTGATTACACAGACAGGTTATTAAATGTAGTTTGCAAATACACATGTTGGAGAAGTAGTATTAAACCTTGACTGAATTTTGTATTAATACACAGACAGAGTATGAAGCATTTATGTTGCAAATACACAACATAACAAGTATGTGCAAAAGCTTGATGGAATAATGTATGTATGCACAGACATGTTATTAAACATTGTAGTTTGCAATTACACAATTTTAAAATGCATTATGAAGTCCTGCTTTGTTGCACTTAGCTAAGGTCCACTAGGCACAGCTAAGCCTTGTTAAGCACTGCTTAAACAAGGACTGATTTAGCTGTGGTTATCTGGTTTGTGCATTGTTAAGCAGTGAGAAGCACCACTAAGCACCGCCCGTTTAAGCACTGTTCAGCCCCGCTAAGCTGTTTTGTGTACCTCTAAGCTTTGCTAACCATTGCCAGTTTAAGCACTGCTCGGCTGAGCTCAACGGGTTTGTGCAGTGCTAAGCAAAGTGCTGCATTTTTAAAAATGGCCCAATGGCAGTAAAGGGAGGGAAAACAGGGTTATTTACATGCAACAGGTGGGAAACAGCCATAATCTGTTGGAGTTTGAACTTGCCAGAAACTATGGCAGGAGTTGGAGATGCTACGTGCTTCTGGGTGCAAAGGTGGAGCATTCTGGAGTCCAGGGTCATGGCTGGACTCCTTGTGAAATACCATAACATCTGGCTACTGCAGGGCCAGTACCTGGGGTCAGAATACAAATCGGAGGCCTGGGACCAGCTGGCATGCGATCTCACCAGTGCAACTGGTATCCGTCGCACAGGTGAGCAGGTGCATCATCATTATGATGACCTGAAGCATTGTAAGGGGGATCTTTTGGCCACCAGGGTCCAAGATGCCAGAGATGGGAATGTCCCAACAGTTTGTAAGATTGTTATTATTGCTTTACCAAATGTACTCTGAATGTGTGATAGACAGGTACACATAATGGTGTGTTTCTCCCCACACAGCTGCAAAGGATAGAGCTCACAACCTGGAGGCCTATGTAGGATGCCTGGCCAGGTTGCCCCATGAGTGTAGTGAATACAGATGTATCTTGCAATCTATAGCCATATAAACAAAAATTTGTAAATTAGTAACTGCCAGTAGTTATTTTCAGTTTTGATTGTACTGCGATTACTGTGGTCATAGACCTGAACTGATATAACTGAGTAATGCCAGGTACAGTTCAATAAAGATGAAAGCATGAAACCTGATAATTTTAAGGAAATAAAGTTTCAACTGCATTCAGAGTGTTAAGGAAATAAAGTTCTACTGCATTAATAATGTTAAGGAAATAATAAAAGTGTCTACTGCATTAATTGTGGAATTACAGCTGTATTGCAACACCTGCATTATTTCAACTGTTCATCAATAAAGACTATAGATGTATACCAATCACTGCATGATGTCACCCCTAATAAAGATGTGTTGTATAATATGTGTGTATTTTGGGCTGTTTGTCATGAAATCGAGTATGAGATTTGTTGTGAAGTAAAAACGGGAATAATACCACTAAGTGACTGAAGGTTCGCTAATAAAGAATGTTTTGCTAAACTGTAGATGTGGAGCTGTACTACAAGATATA
Organism: Protopterus annectens; assembly: GCF_019279795.1. Classification (NCBI taxonomy): domain Eukaryota; kingdom Metazoa; phylum Chordata; order Ceratodontiformes; family Protopteridae; genus Protopterus; species Protopterus annectens. Next base: position 1,827,056,923 of record NC_056737.1, read on the forward strand.
ATGCATTATGATATTTGTTCTTTAGTAAGATCTGAACCTATAATAGGAATGGCCAAGGTATATTGTGTATCTTAAGATTGTCTTGTGTTAACCATTGCATTTTAGCTGTATGCATTCCTGATCTTAGTTATGCTGCTGCAGGAAAGTATGAAACTGTAATAGCTGTAGACTGCAAATATACCATCTGCAACTGTATATGGGTCAGGTAGTCAACCCAGCACTCCGATATGGTCTGTACACATCACACATATTTCCACCCACTAGGGGTTAATTGTATATACCTACATTCCATGTATTAATGCACAGTTCACCTACTATCTTTGTCATGAGTGAATCTCATGCATGTGTGTTTAAGTGTCACTGCAGTCTTGTATAACACTCTATCTCTATTACCAGGTTATACTTTGTTACCACGTGAGCTCTAAGCATATATCAGTCAATCAATGTTCAGCAGTGACTCAGTAGCTCAGTTTGATAAACACTAGGTGTGATGAATATTTTGTCACACACAGACCAGGGTTCAAATTCAGGGACAAGTACTACTAAATATGTAATATTGTTAAAGGACAAAAATGGGATTCTATTATTAAATGCTCAATTTCTCTATCTTTTTTCTCCCTATTTACAGTCCCTGCTAGTAATAAACAAAAATATAGCATTTAAAATATTTTAAATTGACTGTTTCTCTCCTCTTGCACAGTACCTTACTGTACTGTGGTGGTTTTACTTTCACAAAACCTTTGTCCCACCCTTGCTGCAGTCTCTAATTCACTGATGTCAACAAGGCCACTAAAAACAGGTAGTGTTCTGGCCATTTCCGTCCCTAAACTGACATCACCATTACCATCCTAAAACCCACACATGCTGTGATGTCACAGCTCCCTGGTCCTTCCTCTACCCATACAAAAAGTAAAGGCTAGAACAAGGTCTCCTGCTGTGAGCTGTCAACAGCTCAAATTACTCTTTGGCAGCTAGGGAAGTTAGGTGTGAAGGAGGATGGGAGATGGGTCAAACTAGTACAATTCAGGCTTCACAAAAGGCTGCAGTTTAGCCATTCTAAAAAGAAGCAGCAGTAAAAAGCACTTTGAAAGTCTGTTCTGTGGCATTTGCATTGTTTGATTTTTAAGTAGACATTCAAAGGCATGAAATGTTACTTAAAACTAACTGACTGAAAGACTGAAAGACAGCAGTGTATGCATGTAAAATCTATGCAGTGACAGGAGCTTTAGGAAGAAAGAAGCCTGTTTCATGTAAATTTTTACATATGAGCACTGCATTGTGTGATACCTAGAGGCAGACTAAACAATCAGAATTACTTCAGGATGCTAGATCCCATGTGATCAGACCGAGAAATGATGTATAAAATATGTAAAATTCTGTAAATAGTCCTAAAGTGGTGTTAAAATGTAGGAAACACTAAACCATGATAAAATTAAACATGAGTTTTTGAGTTTGTGGTACAGTTCTTCTTTAACAGATGTTCTCCCCACAGGCATTACAGGTAAATAAATGGCTGCAGCAGCTGTTGCAAGGGGTTACTAATTTGTGTGTTCAGATGTACCAAAGTGTTAACAGCATAGCTCAGCAAGGTGATAAGATGTCAGTAAATACAGTCAATAAGTACAATACTAACACAAGTTGATAAAACAAATAAAACTGTTTTAATCTTGGTACAACTGTATGCCTGGTGGGTCTGTGAATAACTGCTGATAGTCTAAACCCATGTCTGCCAAGGATGGCAATGATAGGCATATACTCTCTGTACTGTGCACAATACATGTCTCTCAAGTGTCACACTGTCACAGACTGAGATCACTGGTGCCAAATCCTTTGGACACAAATTTAATATTCACTTGATTTAATTCAGTAGCACAGTCACACTACATAGGTCCACAGCACACCTTGGTAGTCATATATGTCCCCCTGAAATGTAATAATCCCCTGTAGTTGTGTACATGTAGGTGTTACAGCTTGGCCCATACTGTCCCATGCAGATAGCTTGATGTAGGTGCTACAGAACCTAGAGGGCACATGTACACATAAAGTAGGGCACATCTGTACAGTATATAGGAGTACTGTTACAAACAATATAGCTTATACCGGTAGTAATGGAATGTCTTTTTCTTTCTCCCCCCACCCCTTAGCTGCATCATAATTTATTATTTCTATACATCGGGTATGGTTTACTTTTAACATATGTTGTACTCAAAACATTATTTTGGGCCTTGTGTTTTATTATTGATATATATTACAATGGTTGTATACTAACATACCTTGTTGAATTACCTACAGTGCTGGCCTTATTCTGTAACTGTTACTGACATGCTGTTACAATACTGACTGTTATCCCACTTATTGTTGTGTTCCATATGCTATACAATGGTATGTTACTGGGTTATTTGCAACATCCTGGCATACTGTTATAACTAATGTTTAAATGTTCTGTTCATTACTAACCTATACACTTTGAAAAACTTCAACACCATCGCTTGACTGGGTAAGCTGGTTCCTGGCAATCCACCTATCCTACCTCAGCCAGCCATGGCACTGGGTCCCAGTACATCTGGGACTCAACTTGGTGCTTCCCCCTCTGCTGGTCCTGCACCACCTACAGGTGGAACCGCCTCAGGGGATGGGGCCCATCTCCCCCCGGGAGTGGGCATGGAGAGGGAGTTGTCACCAGTGACAGCTACCAGGGATGGTGCACAGGATCATGCACAGTGGGTTTGGCAATCACCTGTGCCGGACTGAGGGCAGACTGGCCAACCTGGAGAGGCAGAGTGGCCCCGGCACCCAGCCCCCAGCACAGCCACCTTCAGAGCAGTGAAGGAGCGGTGTTGATTGCCCATGAGTGGGGAACTCAGTCTCACTTCTGCCATTTGGGGGCACATGGGCTCTCCAATTCCACAACACCCTCCCCATTCAAGGTGTTTATCCCCCTCATGTGTCATACACTGCTCCTGTATGCTATCTTATCTGTCTTGTCTGTTTGCAAATGCAACCTCTCCTGCCCAATGTACCTCCCCACATGTACCTATATCCCTTCCCTAACATTCCACTCTCACTTTAAAAAAAAGGAACATCTGTCCCACAAAAAAAATCATCCCATACATAGCTCTCCATTTTGCCCCCATGTACACTGCACACAATCAATCATTACCTCAATTAATCAACACAAATATGTCACCCACACCCCTCTCACTGGGATATGAGGCTTCAAATACCAAATTGTCAACTATCTGCACAGCTATTGCTGTACAAGAAATGGAGAGCCATGGACCTTTCCTACACCTGTTCTGCACATCCCTACCTGCCTTTCACAGTGTTTTCCCCACTGCTTTCCCCCATTTCACCACTTTTCTATCACCCCCTTTTTTCTTTTTTTTTTGGAATTAGTATGGGTTTAAGCGGGGCTAAGTGGCATGGCGTGCTGTGCAAACCCATGCAAACCCACTTAAAACTGCCTTAATCAACTTCTGACACTGTTAGGTACATTTGCAAAATAATTACCTGTCTCTGTCTCAGGACTCTGTCAAATATAGCACAGTGCATTAGCTCACTAGGCCTGTCAATCAGGATATGTTTATGGAAACACGTGTTACTGAAATAAAACATGGGTTTCCATAAACATATCCTGATTGACAATGACACACTGCTTGTACATATAATGGGAAAAATTGACAGTGTACTTGGGACTGTGATGCAGACACCAAACCAGTACACAGCCAAATAAATAATGATATATGTACAAGAGGCCTAGGATATTAGGTATAGGTGACAACTGCACAGACTTTTGCAGAATGTCCACAATTGTGCCATCTGCTGCTAGCACAGTTGCCACAAAACCTATTCTGTGTGTTGAAGTATTGGCACATCAGTACAGATTGAGGTTACAAAATCAAGACAGACAATTCAATGTTACATGTCGTAGCCATCCAAACACACATGCTAATGCCAATTCTGTGTAACAGACTGTATGCATGCACATATATCTTGCAAATACAGCTGCTGCAGTATTGACTCAGTAGCTCAGACTGTTAAATTCCTAGCATGCAGGACATTTTGCTACCCACAGTCCTGGATTCGAATCCAGTGTCTTGCAGTTCAATTACATGCTTATGGATATGACAAATAATGACTGAGTCCTGCAATTTTAACTGAAACAGATTTCTCCTACTTAATTCACTGCTACCCATCTTAGCACGTCAAAGGCCTGTAGGTAGGGACCCACTGCGCAAATATGTATAGGCTATCTATATGTCACCTACCACTGTCTGACTGGCACTGTTACATGACATATGTACTTTAAGCACATGCCTCACCTGGACTGTTATGGGTACCCTCGCCCTGGCTATGCAGTAACAAAGGAGCTGACACTGCTCTCTCACTGACACATACAGCTTGCTGTCCTCCAATGTGTTCACACTCCCCAGTAGGACCCTTGGGCAAAAAGCAGCAGCTGCAGCCTGCAGTATATGTGTCAGTATGTTCAGCTACCTCCTACAGACCTACCATACCTCATAACCACCTAGAACAACAGACCCACACAACATCCATACATAAAGGGGTGGGTGGGGGCAAAGGTCAAGTGACAGGGACATGTGTCACAGTCTTCCCCTAAAACATACAAAGCTGATATACTAGTAGCTGCTGCAGTAGCATGCATTTTCTGATGCCTATAAAGTATGACACTTACATCTATCTTCCCCCTTACTGAGCTCAACCCACATTATTTAACACTAAACTGTCACATAATCAGAATGTCTGTTCACAATGGCCAAACATAGCATGCAAAACTGTGGACATACCACATAAATCCCAACAGTGGACAGTATTTCTACATACCCTGTGTGATGCTGTAGTCTCCACACCTCCATGATGTCCATCTCACAGACTAGGAAAGGGGCCAAGGTCTACATGAAGGCCTTAAATATAGCACTGTTGTGCCATGCTATTGGCTGTTCTGGATGCAGTTAGGAAGTCTGAGCCACAGATTGGTGCACAGGCAATCACCTGTTCATGAGCATTACATACAAAAGGCAAGCAGCTGCCTATGGTAAACAGGTCTGTGACTTTCTTTACAAAGAAAACTGTGATATCACAACAAATATTCTTCAGGATTTCTGCACAAAAAGGAGTACAGCACTCTACAAAGTATGTAATAGAAGTCTCCAGGTAATGGCATGCAGATGGGAGGATGCAGTTAAGGGGAATACTGATTACAACAGTAGGCCAGTAGTACATATCTTGGACTGACATGTTGGTGATAGTCAGCTGTCCAGCACCTACAGGCTTCCCTGTCAACTCTGCCTGTTGTGACTTAGGTCACAGCTCTGACCCTCTGAGTCCTTCCTACAATGGTTGGCTCCTGTATGAATGCTACTGGATTGTTTGTTACACAATAGTGACAGTAAGTAATGGTGGCTATAGCTGGCTTATCACATGATGTACTGTCATTCAGCTCCTCTCAGTCTGTGAATGTCACACAGGAATAGTTCAAACATTGTACAGGTGTCCCTGACTGCCCCTGAGGTACTCTAGCTAAGTCAATGTGCACTTGACATCCATATCTCATTGCTTGAGAGCTATGGCTAGCATACCTGGTAATCCCCTACACCAGAACTTCAGGTCATAGACAGTAGTAGTGGGGGGACACAGGCCCAATCTCAGTGACAGAGTGTACATATGGAGCTTACAAGTAAGGGAATGCATACAGTAACAGATATTATGGCACCATGACTGTTTTCTGAGGGTTTTGGAGTGTGAAAGCCAGATTCCCCACAATCTGAAAACAACCATTACATATTGTCCAAATGTTTGCCAAACATCCACATTTTTCTGGAGAGGGATCCACATATATCAGGCACATGTACACATTCTGCAAACATCTGTGTACTGCAGAGGTCAGACACCTACAAGGAAGATAACATACAGCACATTAGCAGTGGTGTCTGTCATTGCGTCACATGGATGTGGCTGGACTGTCCCCATATACTTGCAGTAACACTCACCTATTTGTCAGACGGTGTCTATATGACATGGTACTGAGATGTTGCCCATAGGGGACACACCACAGTAGATGGCATTGATGGGAGTGGAGACATAACAACACACTTTATCACAGCACACAGGTCCATGACCAGTATTCATAGGATCACAGGACCATAGGAGGTTACTAGCCTATTGGCTCTGAGGCCCTTATAAGCCTAGCCAAGGGTCTAGCCCATGTTTATAGAAGTCAGCACCTGATGCCCCAGTCCAACAGGGATATGGGTGGAATCCCAAGGGTGTATTTCCTGTTTCACATCCAGTTATCCAGGTTGCATTTAAAAAGGGGTAAAGAGGTACTCTGCTTGACATGGAGATGAGTCTATTCCACATATGGGTGAGTCTCTGGGACACAAATCTGTCCCACCTACAAGTCCTGCTGATGTCACAGACCAGGTTGAGGTGCACGTGTGGGTTACTTGAGTGGAGCTTGACATGCGAATATGCAGCAGTCCCATCAAGGTGGAGTCCGTGATCACCTTGTATGCTAGTCAAAGGTCACCTCTGAGGAGTCTGTATGAAACTGAGTAGAGGGATAGGGGTTTTAGCCTATTGGTGTATGGTAGATGTTTGAGGCCCTGGATTCTCCTGATGAAGAACCTCTGTGGTCTCTCCAGCTGCTGCATGTGCTTTGCAAGGTACATGCTGAAAAGGGCATTGTACTCAGTAATGGGCCTTATAAGGGAAGAATACAGGGAAGTTATGACCTCCTTGTCCCTGGATGAGATATCTTTACTTATGAGATGGGCCATGTAGAAGGATTTCCGTACAACAGAAGCAACATGGTGGTCAAATGTCAGGTTGCTATCAACCTGTGTGCCCAAATCCCTCACAACAGCTTGCATGCCTAGGACTTTGTTATTAATATGATACTTTGTGCAGATGTCACTCTCCCCAAAGGAGCTGATGATGCATTTTGTGGTATTTAGCTTGAGGCCATGTTTCTGGCACCCAGTCATTTGTCTGAATAAGACCCTCTTGGAGGATGTCCACATCACTAGTGGATTTGGTGACAGCACCCAGCATTCAGTCATCTGCAAACTTGGTCAGCCCTAGCCCACTGGTATTGTCCTGCACCTTAGAAAAGTATATCCCAAATGACAGAGGCCTCAAGATAGAACCCTGGGGTACACCTTTTGTTACAGGTCTACTGCTTGAGGTGGCTTCCCCTATTTGGACTAGGTGGGTTCTATCAGTGTGTCAGTTTACTATCCATCTGGTAACATATGGATTGCTGCCTAGTTTGAGAGTTTATCTATTATGGCCAAGTGTGGAATAGTGTTGAAGGCTTTGGTCAGGTCAAAGTTGGTGGTGTGCACTATCTTGCCCTTGTCCATGGCTTTGGTGACTGTCTCAAAGAAGTCGACCAAATATAACAGACATGATCTCCCCTTGATAAAGTCAAATTGTGTGGGAGTGAGTATGCGGAAGTTGCCAATGTTCTTGTTAATGAGGTCCATGATAATCCATTCCATGGCCTTGCAGATCAGGCTAGTTAGGCTGATTGGTCTACAATTTTCTGGATCGGTGGAGGCTCCACCTTTGTGCAAAGGAATGACAGTGGCTGTCCTCCACTCAAATGGGTCAAAGCCAGTACTCAGCCTTTGATTGAATAGGGTGCCTAATGGTGCTGCAAGTTCCTGCCTGAGTTCATGTAGGATGCAGCCTGGGATGTTATCGGGTCCCATGGAAGCTGTATGTTTTGCCTTTGAGAAAGCAATGATGACCTGTTCGCTAGATATTAGGGGAAGGGGGCAGGTACTGGAGATGTCCTGATCTACTGATGGGGGAAACAGAGGGTGACATTTTTAATTCCTCTGTCAGCCCGCATGTGTGCTATATCTATGGCATTTATATATATGGTGTCCTTGACCACCACTTCTGAACAGATCTGGGTGCTTCCTTTCAGGTTATGAACAATGTGCAGAAGGACCTATGATTGTCTGTAGTAGATGTCGCCAATGTGGACTCGAAGGTTGCTTTGGAGGATGTCAGTAGTGCTCTTATTTGCTTGTTCAGGCTAAGGCGACATTGCTTCCAACTGAGCACCTGTTCCTTCCTGGTCTTGGACAGCAATATTTTCCTGTTGTTATACAGTTTATCTATTGCAGATGTCCACCAGACAGTTTTATTTATCCTTGCAGAGGATGATGTATTCCTTTCGGGTATTCCTGATCTCATGCATCTGTATAACTGCTCGTATACTGCTTTGGTGCAGTTTTGGATATTGGTGCCAGTTCCTACAGTGGGGTAGCGGTCTGTGAAGCTGTTTATACCATCCCTCAGAAGCCTGTAATCAACTTTGGAGACATTGTTATGTCTGACCCAGCTAGATGGGTATTGTGTGAGGTGGTGAGTCCAAAAGTGACAGCTTTATGGTCGGGTCTTACCAGGAAGGTTGATACTGTAAGGATGCCACAGTGGTTACTCGTGTTGTTTAATATCATGTCCAAGATATTTTCACCTCTTGTGGGGATATCATCTAGCTGTTCAAACATGTTTGAATTAACAAAAATCTATGAATCTCTGGGCATTTCTGTTCTGGCATTACTAGTTCTTCCAGTTTATGTTTGGGTAGTTAAAGTCACCCAGGATAATGGTGAAGGGTTGAATTCTGATAGAGTTGAACAGGTTCATATAGGCAGAATGGACATCTTGAGTCAGATTTGCGGGCCGGTATCTAGCTATGATTTCAATAGGGGTCTTGTCAATGATTAACTGCATCTTGAGCATCTACTATGCGTCATACTGTTTGACCAACCTGGAGGTGTGTATGTCTTTTATATGGATTCACTATACAATCTCGAAATATTGAAATGTTGAATTTAAGTATTTCGAGACTGAATAGTCGAAAACTCACATACATGAAAACGCATAATCACGAATACCACAACCGGGACCATTCGCATACACACACAAACCGGGACATAATCACACACACATGTACCTGTCTAACTAAACAAACATAACAACACACACAAACACACCTAGCCTACCTAAAAGCAGGGGGGCAAGCTCCCCTGCACCCCTCACATGGGGGGCTGCACCCCCCACTTATATATTCTAACTCTGAGGTTGCACTAAACACACAAACACACAAAAACACCACCGTACACACTCACACACACTAAAATCCCTACCCAATATCCTGAAACACACAACACTTACCTGAAACCCCAGATAAATCCACAAACCGCACCACACGTCACAAACATGACACCACGATAGCGGCAGATTTGACATTTGCGGATTCGGCATAGTGTAGTTTTGGGTAACTGCACTTTCCACTATTCGGTCTCGACGCACTGAATTTCGACATTTCAGTATGCCGAGATCGTCTAGTATATCCCTTTTATATATATTGAAACTCCACCTCCTTTGGCTTTACTGGACACAGTTTGGGATGTGAATCGATGATAGGATAGGAAACCAAGAAAGGCTGGAGTGCACTCTGTAGCTGTGAACCAGGTTTCTGTGACTACACAGATTTCAGCATTTCCAGGGTTAAGAATGCTTGCAATGAGTGCAGTTTCATGTTCAGACTCCTACTGTTTAGCAGCATGACCTTTACATTGTGTTTTGTTGACATTTTTATGTTGGTAGTCTTACCTCATCAGTTCTCCTAAAAAAGGCACTATGGGGGAAGCAAGAACCTTTGCCAAGTTAATCATTTCCTGTTTGTATTGAGGCATCATTCTGGGTGATGGCAGAATGCTGCTTAAGGCTAGCGACATACCTGCCTGGGATACATAATCAGCGAACTCAATCATGTGTCTCTTCATATAGTCCAGGGAGGTACATCTTACATCATTCATACCAACATGGACTATGACAGAGTCATAACAGTGCCTGTTGTTGAGAGAGTGAAGTGCATATGTGATATGGCAGATTCTGGCACCTAATGAACAACTAACCATGACTTTCTCCTTATCCAGCCTGCTGAGAGGCATATCTGTGTGTCTCATAATGGAGTCTCCTATGACTAATATGCTGAGTTTATGGTGAAGCTGTAGTGGCTGTGAGACACAGGTGTGTGGACTATGTGTGGTATGTGGTGTGGAGGGCTGTGGAGATCGCGTGTGTTTTTTGCCTCGTAGGTCTCCTTTGTTTGGGTATGCTTATGTTGAGGACCTCCGCATATGTGGGTGTGTGTTGTGTAGGTGTGGGTGATGTGTGAGGTGTAGTGATTGTGTTGATAAACTTTTCAGTGCCAGATATACTGGCTTGAGAGGGAGAGAGCATGGACTCTAGATTCCTAATGTAATTGCATCTCACACAAATTGTCTTCCTAGGTGGTGGTAGTAAATGGTTGTCCATGTACATCAGGAAGTCGCTGCACTGTGTCAGGATGTCTATATCAACCAGACTGGCAGGAGAAATTGTAGGACGTTTTCCATCCGTATTTGTCAGAATCTGAGGGAGAAAGGCTAGGGAGACCTAAGGGGCGGGCCTAAAGCTCAAGTGCTTAAACCAAAAGTATGAGTCTTACAATAACACTTATAATTTAGACAGGGTATAAACAAGCAGTAATAAATGCAACAGAAGAGAAGCAGTTGAACACTTTAGAGAACAATCAGCAAGTAGCAGGAAAAAGCAAGATAAGCAGAAAAATGCAAGCTGTATTGCTACTATGTTGTTGATAGCCACTTACACACTGTGATGATAGATGGCAGGGTATCATGTGGTAGTTAGCAGAGGATAGTGCTGGACAATATGATGTGCAGGGTGTGTATATAGTGGAGAGCAATGTATATGGCCTGTGACATATTCCCCTCTTCATGTCTTTCAGAAACCATGTACAGACGGAGGCACCCACCTTTTTCTGCTGCCGAAAACAAAGTGATCGTGGATGGCCTCAGACTCCATCAAAACATCCTGCTTTCTAGGAGTTTCCAGAATCAGGAACAATGTGCACTGTGGGCTGACCTCGTTGCATCAGTAAACCAAGTAGTGCTACAAGAAAGAAGCTACAAGCAGGTCAGGCACCGGGTGACAGATATAACAAATGCTGCATGACAAAGGGCTGCTGCTGTGGTCAGGGACTATGCTCCCAGCAGTGGTGGGCCTGCAGCAGAACAACCACTCTCAGCCACAGAGGAGTTCCTGGCAAACCTGGCATCAACCACCAGCTCCCAAGCATCCATCACCCCATACATCGTGGAGGTGGGTGCATCTTTAACAAAAACATCACAACAAACCTCAAATGTTTTGGGCAGGAATAAACAAACTTCTTCAACCGGGACAGTCCTCCACTCCTATCCTGTCAGCTTCCAACCATATATCCCCTGTGGATATTGCAAATACCTTCAATAGTTTCTTCACAGAGACTATCCAATCCCTAGGCACCCAACTGGCACCCAGCTGCTCCAACCCAAATTCTGCCACAGCCAATATCCCTCTGTCCTTTAGCTTTCAGCCTGTTTCTGCATCACTTATCAGATCTCTAATTAAGAAATTAAAACCAACTACTCTAGCAGCTGAACTCCCACCAGAGTATCTGCAAAAAGCAATAGATGCCATAGCATACCCCATCTCCATCATAATCAACAGAACCTTATCTGTAGCCACCATCCCCTCCATTTGGAAAATATCTCATGTAATACCACTCCATAAAGGAGACAGCTTCTTCGAACTGCCAAACTTTAGACCTATAGCTATTCTGTCACCATTGGCTTAAATTATGGAGGTGTGTGTCCATAAACAACTTATGCATTATCTTACTCAGAATAAGCTGTTGGCTAACTCTCAGCATGGTTTTAGGCCACACCACAGTGCCACCTCAGCCCTCCTATCTTTCTCTAACACCATAAACCATAACCGAAATAATAGCAAGCTTTCCTCAGCCCTCTTTTTAGATCTCTCCAAAGTCTTCGATATGGTCAACCACCAAATACTCATGCACACCCTTAAGGCATTCTCACTAAATAGTCATACACTTCAATGGCTTAAATCTTACCTGTGTAATAGACAATAAGCCATCCTATGGCTATGGCAGGACAAACTATCAACCCGTCTACCCATCATCCTAGGAGTCCCCCAGGGCTCCATACTAGGACCCCTTCTTTTCTCTATCTTTATTAATGACCTTCCCACTGTCATCCCAAATGCTACCTGTATCCAATATATCTGGATGACTTCACCTTGATTTGTTCAGCCACCTCCCCGACAGATCTAATGACATTAACCCAAAATACTTTCAGTATAGTTGAAAACTGGGTCTCTAACCGTCAGTTGATATTAAACCCTAACAAAACAAAGTTGCTTCTTTTCTCCCCCACTTTTAAGTCTTCCTCATTACTCCTTACCATAAAATCTAATAATGGTACCATTATCTCCCCAGATGCGTAAACCAAACTCTTAGGTGTCACAATAGACAACACCCTCAAATTTGATATCCATGTCAATCAAACTATCAAAACCATTAACAAAAAACTTGACTCCCTCTATAAGATCAAACCTTTCCTTACTCCATTTGGTAGGACTGCTATTGCTCATTCCCATCTACTCTCCACTCTTCTCTATGCCTCCCCTCTACTCACTAATTTGAACAAATCCGCTCTTAGCAAACTCTCCAGCTGTTATAACCATACTGCTAGATTTGCAACAGGCATGGCCTATAGGACCCGCCACTGTCACAACCTAAATCTTCTGGAGTGGCTGGAATGGCCTAGCCTCCTTTAGTATAACCAGCTTATAATTGCTCATAAAGTTCTCAACCACTCTGATAATATACCTGCACTTAAAAATGTCATCAACCCTTATAGCAACCTGAGGTCACGTCACTCTTCTAATAAACTACTGGTTCAAACATCCAAAATCAACAACTCTGCTGGGGAATCTCTGTTTGCTAACTCTGTTGGCAAAACTTGGAACTCTCTTCCTGCTGATCTCATTCTTGTACCCTCTCTTACTCAGTTCAAAAAAGCCTCAAGATATACTTTATAACTCACTGTCTATGTCCTTGTTCAAAACCCAACTAGATCCTCCTCTATAGTCTGTAATCATGTTACATGGCCTAGTCAATGTGTCAACACTGTTTTAAAAACATATGATTATATTACCTGCTTGCTCAACTGGAGCCTGTAAACTGTGTGTAACTTGTAACCATTTTGTGATTTTTACTGTATGTTCTACCTTGGAGCTTTTCTTCCCGGGCCTCCGCTGAAAATGGACATGTATCCAGTCAGACTGTCCCGGTCAACAAATGTAAAATAAAATAAATAAATAAATAATAAATACAAGTACACAGATGTCAGGTCAATCTGCATTGGGGAGGGGGGATTGTTTGTAATGCACACTTGTGCACACATACTCAGAATGTCAGCAATGTGGGCTGTATCCGAGTTCCTACTGTACATGTTGATATACGCACATATTATCCTGTAACAATGCCACATTTGTGTTTGCTGACAATGCCCCTCCCTCACATTTCCATAGTTACATGTGGTGTGGCCGGAGTCCAACATCCTGTAACTGGTGAATGTGAAATTGTTTTATTATGACTCACATATACACTAAAAATGTTAAGGGTAGCCAGTTTGCCTTAAACACAACAGTTATGCTTAGCCAGAGTACAATACTTGTATGTTCTGTTTTGGAGGGATTCACTGCGGTGCATTGAATCAGTAATCACAGTAATGTATTTGCAGGAGCTGTTACATATTTGCACTTATTGTTGTTAGGGTCTATGCAGTCTGCTATATCAGGGGCACTCGTATTGTGAAGATGAGTGCACTGTGTTGTTGGTGTAGGTCCATCACATATACTGACATATCATCTTACAGGTGTATATTACTGGCAACATTAACTGGATGTAGCTGCAGTACATGTTATGAAGGGCCTGTCTTGTCTGTGTATGTTGCAGTCTGCATGTGTGTTGTGCGTGGGATCAGAAATAAGATGTTGTATGTATAATGCAGTTGTGGCACCTCACGTGTGTGTGTGTGTGTGTGTGTGTGTGTGTGTGTGTGTGTGTGTGTGTGTGTGTGTGTGTGTGTGTGCGTGTGTGTATGGATCAGCAGACATAATAGTCCAGGTATTAATGTAGGTATGTTGTCTTGCTCCCTACAGGTGACCATGGGGGTTGGAGTGTGTCCCCCTCACAACCTGATGCCAGTGTCTCATCAGACTCTGATAATGATGGGGGGCATAGTGAGGCACAGATGAGGTTGTTGGTGGCTAAATCTGTCCCATGGGTTGACATCCCACTTCCCCCCAAATGTCCACACACATAGTCAGTATGCCCACACATACCCAGTCCCCTGCGGCCACAGATATTGGACAGTCAGAGTGTGGCAGCATCAAACAGGAGAGTGTGGCAACTATGGCATCAGTGACTATAGACACTAGCCATAGCCATATAGCTGGTGAGGTCCAACACAGGCAGATTGACAGGGGTGCTCAAAGGAGGACTGCTGCTCATCCACCACCTGTCACAGGTGTCACATCACAAATCACTTGCATGTTTTTTTTTTTTTTTAAATTTCATTAAATGGCTAATAAGTGCACTGTCTGGATGCCGAAAAGAAATTCAGAAAACCTGAAAGAAAATCAGTCACAAAAGGTGAGTAAAAAATGTTGACTGGGAAGAATTCTGCAGCTGTTCAGCAAAAAGCAGTGCAAACTCCAACTTTGGTGGAAGACATGACTTCCAGTAACCTAGAGGAAAAATAATTAAAATCAAATCAAAGAGCTGATTAAAATAAATGAAATACTGATGGAGCATATCAAATCAAACAACAAAAGTCTAGAAAAGTAGAAGAAGCTTTAAACAGATACTCAGAAGAGGTGATAAAACTACAAAAATCAGACTTCAAAATGAAGAAAAGGCTGGCTGAATATGAGGCTGCTCAAGAAGAGATGTTTCAAAAAATAATACAATTAGAGGACAGAGCACATAGGGAAAACCTAAGATTTTCTGTTGTACCAGAGAAGCAGGAAGGAACAGACTGTAGTAATTTTATGAAAGCACAAATAAGCAACTGGACTGGTATTCCACAGCAGGAGTTGTTAACTGAAGGGGTACATAGTGTGGATGCTCCAAATCTGGCCATGAGAATGCAGCCTAAAACTTTAATAGTAATGATACAATCATACCAGCAGAAGGAGTTAATTCTGACAAAACTGTGGCAGAATGACAAAGTACTAAAAGTGGGAGACAGTAGAGTATTTCTGAAAAATTATGACTCACTGCACAAAAGGCAGAAGAGGAGTAAATGTATTCCACTAATCAGAGAAAGTCGAGAAGCAGGCATGAAATTCAAAATGCTGTACCTAGCTATCTTCAGAATATTCTTTCCTGGAGGAACAAAATCACTTTTTGATGCAGAACATGCTAAGGAGGAAATACAAAGATTTGTCCAACAAAAAGTGAGAGATGAAACAGAAGGAGATTATGCTTCTTATTCTTTTCATAATACAAAACACAGAGATACTGTGCCAGTGAAACATTTTCCAATGTTTCACTGAAAAATGCTTGAGAGACAGAAACAAAAACATGAGTTGATTAGAAAAACTAAAAGTATGTTAGAAATGAAGCAGGGACTGGATCTGGGAGATGGAGATAAACAGGAATAAAACCAGCAACTTGGAAATTACCAAATAAATATGGGATTACAAAGTATTAAGAACAAAATTTTGTTTTACTTAGAATTAACTCTCTCCCTCTACTTCTCCTTTGCTAAGTATTCTTTCAGACATTAATGACATGAAATAGGGCATATACTTTAGAGTCCCCTACAAGTTTAACAAAGTCAAAAAGTCCAATATTTCCAAGTTTTCTTGTTCTGTTATGTTTCACAAATAACAATAGTATTTTTATAATGCATGATAGAATCTGCATGCTATAAAGTAAAGTTTTCTCAGTTATTTTCATGTATAATGGGATACTAAACAAACAGGTGCCTCTGTTGTTATGTAGACAATGAAATGTAAAAAAGAAGAAAAGTCTGGTCAAAACAGCATGATACAAGAAAAAATGCTGTTTTCATAATTATTGCATAGGAGAATGACTGGATTAAGGCCTTTGACTTGGTCTAGTAACAAGTTTTAAGTGAAAGGAAATAAATGAAAAAGAACATTGAATATAATAAATCTTTCCTCTAGAAAATAAATACATGTTTTTAATGGCTTTCCTCCAATGGCTAGGAGATAAGGTTTTCTGAAAGCATTCAGGTGCTGTCCCAATAAAGCAATAAAGACAAGCCAAAAGCAGAAAGCACTTAGTAGAAGCACAGTCTGCACCATGTGACTTAGCATGGATAATCTTCCTTTTCGGTTAACTCATGACTGTTAGTGTGGCTGTCAGTTTTGGACAATTGCTCATATTAAGAGTGTAAAACTTCAATATTTAAAGATGTACATAGTTTTGTGTGCTAGTTTTAAGTTAATAGGTTTTAGGGATGTATTGGGAGTGTATTTACTTTTTTGTTTGAGGACTTTCAGTAAAAAATAACGTTTTGCAAGATCTGACACAGGCTGAAATGGATATAACAAGAAAAAAATGTATACACAATCAACCTGGCAAACATTAGTATGTGCATGTAACACAAAAGCTGGAACTAGATAGTTAACAGGAAAGCCATTAGACATAAAAGGTGGGAATAACTTTTTAACATCATGACACTTTCTTTATTATCTTTAAATGTAAATGATCTCACAGATATATACAAAAAAGAGTAGTGAAGTATATTAAAAATGTAGAGTGCAAATAGTTATGCTACAGGAGACACATTTGGAAAGAACTGAACATGTGAATTTGATAAAGAAATGTTTTCAGGATGGTTATTCAGCAGAATAGTTGGGACAAAGGAAAAGATGACTACTTACATTAATTGGAAGAGGAGCTCTGATAGTGATAAAAGAGGATATAAAAGATAAGGATGGTAGATTAGTGGTACTAAGGGACTACTGGCAAGGGAGATGGATTACACTTGCATGGGTTTACTATCAAAAGGTTGAAATTCATTTAGTCTAACATTCATTTGGTTGACTAATTAATATTAAGTAGTTCATTTGGTCGACAGACAGTGCTGTCTACCTTCTGTCAACCCTATGTTGACAACAGGCAAGAATTTATCCTTGTAAGCGCTGTTGTGCAATCCTGGAGTTGTAATATATAAGTAGCTGGGGGTGTGGGAGGTGCAGGGGGACACAACCCCCCTGCAAAAATACTAGTGTTAATTTAAGGTGTGTGTCGACCATTTAAATGTAGACATTTTGACGTCGATATTATGACCTGTCGATGTAATGATTTCGACCAAATGAATTTCAATCTTTTGATAGTAAACCCACTTGCATGTATTTATATTCCACCTAAAACTGCTATAAAGGAGTTTAAGAAAATTCTGGGAGAAATAATCAGCTTTCAGCAGGGAATACTACTTATAGATTGGGACTGGAATTTGATTTGCAGCAGGGAAGATGGGTCTGTGGGGCCCAGAAGGTGAAATATAACAATGGAGGGTAAATTTTTAAAGAAATTTATGAAAATATTTGGCAGGGAAGATGTGAATTCAGTAGTAGGAGTTTGGAGTGAATTTGCATATTATTCCCCAAGATACAAAAAACAGGCTAGGCTAGACAGAACTTACATTTCACAATAACATGTGCATTTAACTGAAAGTTTTGATACACATCCAATAACTATTTCAGATCATGCAGCAATAATAACTAAAATAAAATCACAGGGTAATGTAATAAAATGAGATACTGTCACTTTCCCAGCTATCGGTTCAAAAGAGAGGAATTTAAGGAATGGGTAGTGAAAATTATTAGGGAGTTATTAGAGAAGACAGAAATTTCTTTTGAAAATATAGCTAAGGAGTGGGATAAAATTAAAGTGGAGTTTAAAAACAGGGTGGAAATAAAAGAAAGAGAGATATGATTAAGAAGTAACAAGAACTATTTAGAGGGACTGACAAATGTTAAAGTATTGCTGATAGGGGAAATCTCAAAGAACAAGAAGAGGAGCAATTTTAGAATGCTAAACAGAAAATAAGGGATTTCTTCGATAATATGCATGAGTTTAGAAAGATTTCTGTTAAGCAACTGTTTGTTGATAATAACTCCAGAGCACACAATTTTTTAGCACAACAACTCATACAACAAAATGTCGAAAGGGTTGTTGCCAAGCTTAGGGAGCCTATAACAAGGAAGATAACAGAGATTTTGTAGAGGTACTAGAAATATTTCAGACATTTCATGCAGAGAAATATCAAAATTGAGAAAGGGTACAAATGGAAATATTTATGGAAGAATTAAGCATGCCAAAGCTAGAGGTAGATGAGGCTTAATTACTAACAGGATAGGAGGAGATGAGATAAAAATGGTGATGTATAACCAATCCACAGGAAAATCCACAGGAATAGATGGTATTCCTATGGAAGCTTGGAAGCTAGGAGGTAAAAAAAACTGATAAAAATCTGAAAGTTTTTGTTTAACAGTATTTTAAGAGGAGAAGCACCAACACCATGGAAGAAAGCTGTGGTGGTTATAATACCTAAAGAGGATGAAGACCCATCAGATCCAGTTTCATACAGGCCCACTTCAATCCTAAACCATGATTATAAAGTGTTTATGTCTATCATGGCTAAACGAATGGCAAAGGTGATGCAAAAATTGATAGATATGGATCAATCTGGTTTTGTGGAGGGGTAACATTTGACAAAATTAACAGAACATGGATGATCCGAAGGGAAGCAAAATGTAAGAAAATACCACTGTTGTCTGTGGGTCTTGATGCATTGAAAGCATTTTATAGAGTAAGCTGGGAGCTTATGAGCAGGGCAATGGAAAGATTTGCATTCCCTGATAAAATTATAAGGTCAATTAGGAGGAAATATGAGGGATCAGAGATGAAAATTAAAGTGGGTGGGTAGGTTCCTCTCTGATGATTTCTGTTTGAGCAGGGGAACTAGGTGGTGTTTTTTTCCCCTTGTTATTTGCATTAAATTTAGAACATTGGAAAAGAAAATAAGATATTCAGAAATTCAAGGAAGTGGCGGGTATGGCAATTGAGAAAAGCTGTCTCTAGTTGCAGATGATACCATTTTATACCTGATAAAACCAGAAAAGGATATTACAGTGCTGTGGAACATTTTGAGGCAGTTTCAAATCTTTTCAGGATACAAAATTAACGAAGCTAAAACAAAGGAACAGCTTTAAATTATGTATCTGCACATGAATTGGTGCAGTAACATCCACATTTGTGGGGACATTATAAAATGAAGTACTTAAGACTATGCATTAAAAAGGATTCTGGTGTGGCAGCTAAGGATATGTGGGAAGAGACTAAACAAAAGATAATATACAAACTGAGAAACTGGAAGCTCTGTTATATGGATATGGATAGCAAGATGCAAATGGTTAAAATGCTTTTAGTCTCTTTAGTTTTATACACAGGTAAGGCATATTTTTATCAACCAGAAAAGAAGTTGTGGATAGCAATTAATAAAGATCTGAAACATTTTATCTGGGGGGACAGCAAGAGTCAGGTGGGATAAGCTGATTCTTCCAATAGAACAAGGCAGTTTGGGATTACCCAATTTGAAAGGGTATTTCAGAGTTACACAGCTAAGGCACAAGCAGAAACCTATAATTCAAAGTGGAAAGGGATGATGATGAGACAGGGGAAAGCTCAAGAAAGAAGTACAGACTGGGATTTTGGCTGCAGATCATTAAGAAAAATAACAATAACCATACATAATATTATATTCATAAAGTAGCAAAAAGTATTCTAAGGACTAGGCCAAATTTCGAATGGAGAAAGGAGATTCTGCCAATAGGGATAACTGCAATTAGGGATACAGACAATAGGCAAGATGGGGCTGGAATTTTTGGAAAAAGCTGGCAAAAGAACCAAGGTATTAGGAGAAAATAATTAGAGAAAGAAAAGGTAATAGAATGTGAAGAGGCCGAGAATTTATTTAGACCTCAGACTAGAGATTACCTTCCCTATCAAGGATTTATATTAGATTATAGGCAAAGAGAAAGATATAGGGGGCTCCTAAGCAAAAGACCAGCACTGGTACAGTTTTAAGTAGAATCTAGAAAAGAAGCTGCTGCTAAAAAAGGAATAATTAGTAGAGCATATACACTATTGCATGATACCTATAATAATCAATCAGTGTAGGTTACAAAGGTTTGGAAGAGAGTGGAAAAGCAATTCACAAAGAAACAATGGGGGGGATATATGTATGTCTCCCAAATATGCAACAAAGTGTAGAAGATTTAGGATCTTTGCTTGGAAGGGTTTATACAGGTAATTTTATACCCCAAGTGGACTCCAAAAATGATTTTTCCTCAGCTTGACAGCAAATATCAGAAGTGTGATGGGGAAGAAAGAGATAATTGGGAACATATTTTCTGGGAATGTAACGAGCTAGCAGACTACTCTGACAGAGATACTGGATGAGCAAATTGGTGTAACTAAGGATATTATTTTTAGAGCTATGACACAGAATCAGAATTGCCTAGACATAGTAAGGCCTTACTGAGTCTGATTATGCTGGCTGCCAAAAATGCATTTACCAGAAAATGGAAATCAAAGTCTAAACCAACTGTACTAGAAGTAGTGAATATAGTAACAGAGATAAAACAACTGGAATCAGGATCTTTAGAAAAGGGTAGGAGCAAATTATATAGAAAATGGGACTTGTAGGAACAATATATACAGAGGAGGAATGACGTTTCTAAAAAGGCAGGATTTGAATAAACTATATAATGTTTGACAATGACTAGACAGATGCTATATAATGTTTGTAATTAAAATTATGTCAATATGGTTTGTTTTCATTAATATAAATGTATGATTGCCTATGTCATACGTGATAATTTAGTAAAGATGTTTCTTGTTTAAAAATGTCAAGCACATTCAAGTAAAAAGAATAAATAAATACATAAATAAACAAACAAACAAACAAATAAATAAATAAATAAAGAGAACAGCTACGCTTCTACATCCACAGGTGGGGTGACCTTTTATTACTGTTAATAAGATTATCCTGACCTTGTACTATAAACTGGCATCAATTCTAACTGTAAGCCCCTCAAAGTAAAGGTTTGATGTGCTAGTTGATGCTTATGTTTTCTATAGCTATAACTAAGGCAGAAAAAATGCAACATTTTCAGAAACTGGGCAGGATCATTGCTAGCATCACTTTTCCTCTGAGGAGAGTGCTGTACACATGCAAGCATTTCAGAAAAAAAATCTGAATGCTTTTTTATTGCAAAAAAGAGCTATAGAAAAAACAATCAGTGTTACTAGTAAGAAATTCTTGGCTTCTGTTTCTTTATTATTAATTAGAATACTTTATTTTCAGGCTTTTGCAGTCTGCCAGTGTGCATTTTGAGATTGCAGGGTGTGCTCTTCGATTCAAAATGCCAGAAGACAACTATCACAGGCACTAAGTGATGGAATAAATGAAAACAGTACAGGGTTACTATAGAGTTATTTGTAATGACAAGAGTATTCAAGGTTGTGACTTTCTCATTACTAGTGTACAGATTTGCTTGGATCAAGGTAACTGCCTGGTAAAATTTCATAATCATATTTGGAAAAACAGCAAAAATAAAGCATTTTGAAGAGTAATCTATATAGACTGCATCTTCCTTTGTGTCTGACTCAACTTCTGGACTCTTCCTATTCTAAACAAAGTGTTTCTGTCAACTTACCCTGTTACCTTGATTTTTCTCAGAGCCAGAGGCAAAACATCTACTCCAGTACAAAGAATCAGGCTCCCAAGTCCAAAGATCAAAAATTCCCTGCATCATAATCATCCCTACCCAATGCTGGAAGATAACTTTGCATTTTTTCCATACATAGTTTTTTTAATCACCTCAGACAAATGTATGCTGGATATATTAGTGTAAGTTATTGTTGTGCCCATGTTATACTTGAATGATACATATAATATAAAGACTTAGCAAACCAACAAGGGTTATGCTTGATTACTGCTGAATGAGCTGCACAGAAAGGAGATCCCATTCAGATGCATACTTGCACAGACCTGCCTATATTCAGTAGAACCAGCATACACTACTGATCCTCCAACCTTACTTATGATTGGCATAATTGGGGAAGAGAGATATTGGCATACTTACTAAACAGGCAAACTGCTCAACACACAATAGCAATAATAGTTACTTATAAATTGCTATCAGACAAATAATTGTAAAACAGATATAATGTAATATATATAATAACATTTTACAGCAAAGACTAAGTATGTCTACCTCATAATATCCATGTACTTGTATAAAAAATGATTTCCTTATGCATATATTTAAAATAATAACATTAAAGAAAATGATAGATGACTGGTTTAAATCGGAAGTGTATAATTCAGACTTTTACATCTATAATATTGGGACAGCATTTGTTTAAATTATCTTTTAACATTGTAACATTTCTGACAGCTTCATATTTTTGTTTTCTGTCACATAATGCTTCAAGTTTTCATCCATGAGAGTAACATCTTCATGCAATTTACTTCTGAAAACAGTATTCATCTCATCACTGACTGGAAGTTACCTCAGACACTTGGTGAAGTGGCTGTGAAGTTCAGATCTTCTTGGGCCAGTGGTCTATACAGATTTAAGAACAAAACGAATATAGGCAGGGAACAGAGTAGTGCAGGAAAACAAAAGCCAAATAAGTAAAAAATACTGCACTAATCCTGCAGGCTAGAAACGTACTGTAAACTGTTTATTCAATAAAACAACAAAGATACACACAAAGTAAGTGCTTTCACGACATGCAGTCGCTTCATCAGACAACATTCAAAGACAATGCTCATCTTAAATAATCCTCTACAAAGTCAGCTGACTTAATTAATCAGATCAATTAAAGTGAACAAAGTATTTAAAAATGTGTGCGTAAACAGTACATAACATATGATATAAAACACATACTCAAAAGCATTTGCATGCATTTTAAAAACATTTAAGAACTGTGTAAAACTATATAAAAATCCTTCTTTACAAAAACAGCATTCTTTATTTATGCGTAAGAGGGCGTACCTTCAGAAAAGGTTTTAATGAAGAAGTACTGTTGAGACCTGGAGATCTTTAAGCATTTAGCAGAAGAATCCATTTCTGTTCTGCTCCTTCTGTACGATTCTCCAGCCCCCCCCTCTAATATCTACATCTAATACTTGTAAAACAAAAAATCTAAAACTATGTGTAGGATCATTTTGTAGTACATGTACTGCTAATGCATTATTTTCTTTCTTGTTCTTCACATCGCTGATGTGCTCAAGCACTCTGTCTTTAAGTTGTCTATTTGTTTTACCTACATAGTAGACATGACATTTCTCACAGAAAGAAAAATAGACCAAATTGACTGTTTTATACTCTGCATAGTACTGCATTCTCAGTGTGAATCTCAAAGAGGGATGTTGGTAAAAGGAACTAGCATATAAATATTTCCATGCTGTACAATTTCTACATGGAAATGTTCATATCCTAGTAGATTCATATAGTTTTTTGTTTACACTCTTCTTATGGCATAAGTGTTGTTTTATGGATTTATTATTTCTAAAAGAGAAGGATGGTGTTGTACCAACTATACTAATTAATTCTGGTGCATCTTGTAGAAGCCCCCAGTTATTCTTTATAATGTCACAAAATTCATTGATATCACTTGAATATTGAAAAGTAACTCTAAAATTGTCACTGGTAACCATTCTATCTTGTCTAGTGTTTGATTCTTCAGCTGTATAGTCTGGTTTACACCTATCAGCCCTATGTAACCAAGCTTCTTCTATGGCTTTTACTATTTCTTTATCTGAGTAACCTCTCTCTAAAAAATCTAATTTTAATTGTTATAGGGCTGTATGCGCATCTCTGTCATTACTATGTAGTCTTAAAGTTCTATATATCTGCCCTTTAAGTACATTACATGGAATATGTTGTGGGTGCATACTTCTTTTATGCAAAAGGGCATTCCTCTTGGTAGGTTTTACATAAATGCTACTAGATATTTGCATAAGTTCAGATTTCTTTAGTGTAACGTCTAAAAACTCTGTTTCATGTTTAGAATAATGATAGGTAAATTTTAAGAAGTTAGTTGTTGTGTGTAAATATCTAATGAAATCCTCTAGAGCATTCTCATTTCCTTTCCATAGCAAAAAAATATCGTCCACAAAGCGGACGTACCACATAATTTACTGACCATATTGATTGGGCTCTGATAAAATAGATGTAAGTTCCCATTGTACTAGAACCAGGTTAGTGTAGCTATTGGCACACGCAGTGCCCATATCCACACCAACCTTCTATAAAAAAAATTCCTCTTCAAAAGTACAAATATTATTCTCAAGGACTAACTCTAGCAATGTACATTTAAGTGTAACCTTATTATGAGAAAAACAGTTCCTGGATGTAAGAAAATCTCTAATAGTCTCCACACCCCAATCATTAGGAATAGAAGTTAAAAGAGATTCAATATCAAGTGTGACGAAAATATAATTGTCATCTACTCCTCGTAACCGATTATGTAGTTTCTGTAAAAAGTTTTTGTGTCCTTTAAAATTGTTTCACATTGATCTAGGAGTGTGTGTAGGCTATTCTCAATATAAATAGATAATGGTTCCATACACCAACCTGCACCAGACACTATGGGTCTCATAGGTGGTGCAGATTTGTTCTTGTGAATTTTTGGTAGACCATAAATTCTAGGAATCAACGGATGTGCAACATTAATAAAATATTTAAAAAGTTCTTCATAAATAAGATTAATCATTAACAAATCAAAAATTAAAAAAAGATACTTTCTCTACAATGCTATTCAATACTGCCTTTGAGATGTCTTGATAGGTATATACATCATTTACAAGCAATCTCATTTGTCGCAGGTATAAGTCTTTGCCTAAAATCACAATGCCTCCACCTTTGTCACCTGGCCTTATTTCTATTGAGTGCATATTTTTAAGTTCATTTAAGGCCAAGTAATCATGGTTAGACATATTAGAAAAATTTGCTTTAGTACCTTCTTTAAAAAGATATCTAAAATCATTCTCGCATACATTTATAAAAGTCTGTACCACTGGATGTATATTCGGTATGTATGTACTTGGTTTCTTAAAACACATTCTTTCATTCACATTGTTTCCATTATGAAGTGTTTTTAAAGTAAGATTCCTACCTAGTAACCTAAGATCTTTTAACATCTCTGCGTGATCAGCACGTTTGGCTGGAATATAAGAAAGTCCCTTGTTCAACAAAACAATATGTTCCTCTGTTAATGTAATGGAAGAGATGTTAAAGATCAAACCTGTATTCAATAACGTCTCCTCTTCACTGTTTGTTGCATTCGTTCCATACTGGGTTGACGCTGCAAAGATTCCCTTTCTCCCCCGGCTCCTCGATCTGTTCTGAATTGGTAGAGAAGATGATAGAGGGAAGCCTGTGGTCATTTTGTTCACTAAAAAATCTGTAGAGCTGATTTTATGGCTTGCTGTAACACAGCGTGGCCTCACTACAGGGTCAGAGGAATAATTAATTCCACTCGTGCTGGCTCCAGGATCTAACTTATTCATAGTTGTAGTTTGGTCCATTGAATCAGTGCTGCTAGCAATAGATGCCTGAGTAGATGCAGATTGTGGAGAAGGAGTTAGTGTAGTGCACGCTAGTGTCGTTGAAGTGATAGGTACAGTATTACTTCCTGTTACGGCTGCAACTGATTGATGCAAACGCCCATCAGAGGTAGTAGTGGCAGTTGTTCTAATTAAATCTCTTGGCCAAGAGAATACATGTTGATTTTGAAAATCTTTCAAGTCTCTATGCAGCTTCTTGATTTTTGTTTGCTGCAATCTTTTCTCATAAGACAAAATGTTGTCTTCCAATAAATCTATCTTGTCACTGATGACTTCTGCAGGAAACTTGTTAAAAATAAAGCTCTGCGTTGACAATATGCATAGTTTAGTTCTTCCTCCATAGGTAAAAAGAACTCCGTTAAAAGCTGAATATATTCTGCACTGAATTTTAAATTCAGTTGTTGCCACCTTCTCAGTAACTCAGGGTAAACATCCCCATAACTGGGCATGTTTAAAACTCAAAATCCTCTAGGAATAACGTGGTGTTCAAGGCATACCTGCAAATGTAAGAGTTGCCATTGTAGCCGCTTATATTTATACAGTTTATTTTCTAAATCTTTATAGCATTGCAAAAACTCTGGTGTTTGTTGATTTACCTCTGCATTATTCATAACAGCATTCACTCGATTGATATCCAATAGTGGGTTATCACTCACATTTAAAATGCGAGATAAGCGATCAGAGTCACTATTTCCCTCTCTCTGCTTTGATAAGTTGCTTTGTTCAGTTGTTTCTGCAATGCCCCTGCTTCAAACAAATAGCAAGAAATAAGAACAAAACAAATGAAGGCAGGGTACGGAGTAGTGCAGGAAAACAAAAGCCAAATAAATAAAAAATACTGCACTAAGCCTGCAGGCTAGAAACGTACCGTAAACTGTTTATTCAATAAAACAACAAAGATATACACAAAGCAAGCGCTTTCACGACATCCAGTCACTTCATCAGACAACACTCAAAGACAGTGCTCATCCTAAATAATCCTCTACAAAGTCAGCTGACTAATTAATCACATCAATTAAAGTGAACAAAGTATTTAAAAATGTGTGCATAAATAGTACATATATGATATAAAACACATACTCAAAAGCATTTGCATTCATTTTAAAAACATTTAAGAACTGTGTAAAAACTATATAAAAATCCTTCTTATAAAAACAGCATTCTTTATTTATGCCTAAGAGGGTGTGCCTTCAGAAAAGGTTTCAATGAAGAAGTACTGTTGAGACCTGGAGATCTTTCAGCATTTAGCAGAAGAATCCATTTCTGTTCTGCTGCTTCTGTACGATTCTCCAGGTCCCCCCCTCTAATATCTACATCTAATACTTGTAAAACAAAAAAATCTAAAACATTTTGTAGTACATGTACTGCTAATGCATTATTTTCTTTCTTGTTCTTCACATCGCTGATGTTCTCAAGCACTCTGTCTTTAAGTTGTCTATTTGTTTTACCTACATAGTAGGCATGACATTTCTCACAGAAAGAAAAATAAACCACACATAGTTTTAGATTTTTTGTTTTACAAGTATTAGATGTAGATATTAGAGGGGGGGGGGCTGGAGAATCGTACAGAAGCAGCAGAACAGAAATGGATTCTTCTGCTAAATGCTGAAAGATCTCCAGGTCTCAACAGTACTTCTTCATTATAACCTTTTCTGAAGGCATGCCCTCTTAGGCATAAATAAAGAATGTCGTTTTTATAAAGAAGGATTTTTATATAGTTTTTATATAGTTTTTACACAGTTCTTAAATGTTTTTAAAATGTATGCAAATGCTTTTGAGTATGTATTTTATATCATATGTTATGTACTATTTATGCACACATTTTTAAATACTTTGTTCACTTTAATTGATGTGATTAAGTCAGCTGACTTTGTAGAGGATTATTTAGGATGAGCACTGTCTTTGAATGTTGTCTGATGAAGCAACTGGATGTCATGAAAGCGCTTACTTTGTGTGTATCTTTGTTGTCTTTTTGAATAAACAGTTTACAGTACGTTTCTAGCCTGCAGGCTTAATGCAGTATTTTTTACTTATTTGTCTATAGAGATTTACCTGAAAAAATATTCTTTGAACATTGAGTTTCCTGTCAGAATCTCTGCAATATCTCTGTATTAACAGTGAGCACTGGGAAGCCCGTAGTTGACCATCTTAGACAATGTGATAGAGGAGCCCTTCACCAATTTGGAGGTATGATCATCCACCATGGCTAATAGACAATATGGTAATCATTCTTTCTAAAGCTATGGCTCAGGACATCTCTCTTCATCTAGCTGGACATTTGACTTCCTTCCACTGGTTATACATTTGGTTACCTGTACATATCAAGCTTCACCCATTTATCATTAGAATTAGGCTGGCCCTAAGAATACATCTTGTCAGAAACATTGCTAGCATTATGTTTATATCATATCTATGGCAAATTTAAATTTCCAAAACCCACTGAGAATACATCGAGAGACAAATTGATTGACACTCATTATAAATATTACTAGCAATTGTTTATTCAAAATAAACAAACACACAAATAAAACAACCCTTATTACCACCAAATTTTCCAACTAATTCTTGTCAAGGCACAGATTACCACAAACTCAACCAAAGCCATTTCCTTTAGGAAAAATCAAACAGCTTTAGCTAATTATGCCAAAACTCTGCAAGCCCGTGTCCTTGCTAACTTAGCCACAATTACTCTCCCAAACAATATAAAAAACAGAAAATACAGTGCATCTGAACATGAATAATTCCCAGACACATACCTATCTCCAAGAAACTCACGTGGCTCTTTTCAATGAAAGCTGTAAAGGTCACTCTCGAGGATCTCAATTAAATCCTTAAAAATTATCTCTATTAAATGTGTAAAAATACTAAAGCACCTAGACAATAAAACTCAAAACTAACAAAGTTCCACTAACTTTCTTCAGAACTTCAGCCCCCATAGTTATGAATAATTTAGCCTACATCTACACCCTCTGTATTTTGCTAGGTATAGTTCTCTCAGTATTAAAACATTCACTCATATCTTACCTTACAAATGTTCACAGACATGACCCAATGCTTCAGAACAGCTTTAATGTATGCATCATCATCATCATATTTCGGCTGTTCTCGTTAGGGGTTGCCACAGCGGATCATCTGTTACCATTTCTTCCTGTCCTCTGCATCTTGCTCTGCCACAACAACCACCTGCATGTCCTCTCTCACCACATCCATAAACCTTATCTTAGGCCTTCCTCTTTTCCTGTTACCTGGTAGCTTCATTCGTAGCATCTTTTTCCCAATATACTCAGCATCCCTCCTCAGCACATGACCAAACCAACGTAATCTTGCATCTCTGGCTTTGTCTCTAAACCTTCCAACCTAGGCTGACCCTCTAATATAATTATTCCTAATCCTATCCACCCTCGTCACACCCAGTGCAAATCTTAACATCTTTAACTCTGCCACATCCAGCTCAAACTCCTGCCTTTTTGTCAATGCCACTGTCTCCAACCCATATAACATAGCTGGTCTCACTACCCTCTTGTAGACCTTCCCTTTCACTCTTACCGGTACTCGTTTGTCACAAATCACTCCTGACACTCTTCTGCACCCACTCCATCCTGCCTGTACTCTCTTCTTCACCTCCCTTCCACACTCACCGTTACTCTGAACTATTGATCCCAAGTAATTAAACTCATCCACCTTCGCCACCTCTACTCCTTGCATCCTCACCATTCCTCCCTCTCGTTCACACACATATATTCTGTCTTAGTCCTGCTGACCTTCATTCCTCTCCTCTCTAGAGCATATCTCCATCTCTCCAGGGTCTCCCCCACCTGTTCCCTACACTCACTACAGATAACAATGTCATCTGCAAACATCATAGTCCACAGGGACTCCTGTCTGATCTCATCTGTCAACCTGTCCATCACCATTGCAAATAAGAAAGGGCTCAGAGCTGATCCTTGATGTAATCCCACCTCCACCTTAAACGCATCTGTCATTCTCACCGCAGACCTCACCGCTGTCACACTACCCTCGTACATATCCTGTACCACTCTTACATACTTCTCTGACACTCCAGACTTCCTCATACAATACCACAACTCCTCTCTAGGCACCCTATCATATGCTTTCTCTAAGTCTACAAAAACACAATACAACTCCTTCTGACCTTCTCTGTACTTCTCCATCAACACTCTCAGAGCAAATATCGCATCTGTAGTGCTCTTTCCCGGCATGAAACCATACTGCTGATCACTAATCATCACGTCATTTCTTAACCTAGCTTCCACTACTCTTTCCCATAACTTCATGCTGTGACTGATCAATTTAATCCCTCTGTAGTTACCACAGCTCTGCACATCACCCTTATTCTTAAAAATTGGTACCAAAATACTTTTTCTCCATTCCTCAGGCATCCTCTCACTTTCCAAGATTTCGTTAAACAATCTGGTTAAAAACTCCACTGCCATTTCACCTAAACACCTCCATGCTTCCACAAGTATGTCATCTGGGCCAAAAGCCTTTCCATTCTTCATCCTCTTCATAGCTATCCTTACTTCCTCCTTGCTAATCCATTGTACTTCATAATTCACTATCCCCACATCATCCAACCTTCTCTCCCTCTCATTCTCTTCATTCATCAACTCATCAAAGTACTCTTTCCATCTACTCAACACATTATCCTCGCTTGTGAGTATATTTCCCTCATTATCCTTTATCACCTTTACCTGCTGCACATCTTTCCTAGCTTGGTCCCTCTGTCTAGCCAATCAGTACAGGTCCTTTTCTCCCTCCTTAGTGTCCAAACTTTCATACAATCTTCATATGCCTTATCCTAAGCATTTGCCACCTCTCTCTTTGCCATGCACCTCATCTCCTTATACTCCTGTCTACTTTCTTCATCTCTCTGACAATCCCACTTCTTCTTTGCCAACCTCTTTCTCTGTATACTCTCCTGTACTTCCTCATTCCACCACCATGTTTCCTTTTTGTCCTTCCTCTGTCCAGATGTCATACCAAGCACCTTTCTAGCTGTCTCCCTTACTAGCTCTGCTGTAGTTACCCAGCTATTTGGCAACTCTTCACTGCCACCCAGTGCCTGTCTTAACACATCCCTGAACTCCACCTCACAATTACCCTTTTTCAATTTCCACCATTTGATCCTTGGTGCTGCCCTCACGCTCCTCCTCCTCTTCTTCATCACCAGCATCATCCTACAAACTAACATCCTATGCTGCCTAACTATACTTACCCCAGTCACCACTTTACAGTCTCCAATCTTCTTCAAACTGGCCCTCCTACATAAAATATAATCCACCTGTGTACATCTTCATCCACTCTTGTATGTCACCCTATGCTCCTCCCTCTTGTTAAAATATGTATTCACCACAGCCATGTCCATCCTTTTTGCAAAATCCATTACCATCTGACCTTCTGCATTCCTTTGTTTAACACCATACCTACCCATCACTTCCTCATCCCCTCTGTTCCCTTTACCAACATGCCCATTGAAATCTGCTCCAATCACCACTCTCTCACCCTTGGGTACAGTCATCACCACTTCATCCAACTCACTCCAAAATTTTTCTTTCTCATCCATTGCACACCCAACTTGTGGAGCATATGCACTAACAATATTCATCATTACATCATCAATTTCCAGCTTCATAAACATCACTCTATCCAACACTCTTTTCACCTCCAAAACACTCTTAGCATACTGTTCCTTCAGGATAACTCCTACACCATTTCTCCTCCTATCCACACCATGATAAAAAATTTGAACCCACCTCCGATACACCTAGCCTTACTCCCCTTCCATCTGGTCTCTTCCACACACAAAATACCAACCTTCCTTCTGTCCATCATATCGGCTAGCTCTCTCCTTATACCAGTCATACTGCCAACATTCAAAGTTTTGACCCTCACTACCACAGTCCTAGCCTTTCTCCTCTCTTCCTGCCTTTAGCCATGCTTTCTGCCTCTTCTCCTCCTTCACCCAACAGTAGCCCAAATTCCACCAGCACCCTGGTGGCGGTCATTGTTAACCCGGGCTTCGACCGATCTGGTATGTAAATATTTACTGGTGTCCGCATTAATTATTTGGCAAAGTTTTATGCTGGATGCCCTTCCTGACACAACCCTCCCCATTTATCCAGGCTTGGGACCGGCACAAAGAAATGCACTGGCTTGTGCATCCCCAGTGGCTGGGTTAATAGTTTTAATGTATGCCCATTGCTAAGATACAAGAATTAGTAATTTTTGCTCAAGTCATGAGATACACTGGAAAGCATAATTTATTGTTGAAAAAGCTATCCAAAACTAACAGTATAACATTTTTTTCAGAACATCAACAACAATACATATAGGCATTGACTATATGTTTTCTAAAACAGAAAAAAAGACAACTTAATCATTTCCATTTACTGGTTATAATCACAAGCTTTGGCTTCAGTGATGGACCATTTAAATGGATAAGGCATTTTCTAAATAACAAAACTATTGAGGTTGTATTTAAAACATTTTCATCAGAATGGGGAAACTCATATCAGGGAGAAACTGCAAATAATATCAAAATATTGCCTTGCTTGTATTGATTATAATAGAAGTAATTTTGCAATTATGAGTCTTGTCATAGAAAAATCTGTTTCATTAAATTGGACTTATTTATTGAAAATATTAGGTTTTAAAGTTTTTTTACAGTATAATTAAAAACTGTTTTATTTTAAAACTTACTTTAAGATTTGATCTTTTTGTATAAATGTATTGAAATAAAAGGAAAGAAATACAAGTACCATCATTTATCTTTACGATTTACTATGTCAATGGAACCTTTGGCAAATAAAAATGGCAAGAAAATAAAATTAAATGCTTTGAAGTTAATGTGATAGAAACAAAATGATCTTTATTTGAGGATGATATTTCATTAACATTAACAAGTATATAAATTTGATAACATGTCTTGATTACTCTTTAAAATAATTTCAGAAATGTTCATATTTCATATTTAATGAACAAGGAAGTTATTTCATTACTAATAAATCAGATCATAATTTTTAAAGAAAATTTAAATCTAATTTGAGTCATGATCAGCCAAAATATGTAGAAAATGTAACAAAAATGAACTACAATATTATTAATAACATAAACAATTAATTTTAAACTGATATGAATGTGCTTTATATTTGACGTTGAAGTATCTGATCTGATCAAAATGACTTTACTATGAAAAATATATATAATACCAAGACATTATCACCTACAAAGATTACAGTAAAGAGTTAAATAAGATATTAATCTCCATGTTATATTAACAAGATGAACCTTGAATAGTTAATACGGTCATAGAAATATAAAAGCATAAGATTTGCAGATCTTATAACTTATAGTACCTATCTTCAAAGCAACAATTCATTGAATGAATCCCTCTAACACAGTTAAATGGAAGGAAAGTCATATAACTATGTATAAAGAAAAAACATGAAAATATCAGAACAGTATTTAAATATTAGCCAAAGTAGAATTATAATTTTCTTCAGTATTATGTTAAATGTCCAATAGACTCAGTTTATATTAATAATATATTGAAAGTCAATAAATATTTTTATACATATTAAGATTTAAATAAACTGATTTTCTCTGATTTACTTTTTATAGTGCAAAGAATATGTACTTGGAGCTAATTATATAAAATAAGAGCATGGATTGAGATAGTTTTTCTTCACTTTAGCTTAATTGTTGGAAAAATAACACATTGATGAGATTATATGGAGTATACACAAACACAGATTAGATGGATAAGACCGGTGATTGAATCAAAACATAAGAGGTTTTATGACAGAAAGGCTGTTAACTGATTCCATATCAGAACAGAAGTCTTATCTGAATCCTTTATACTGTACAGTTTCAATGAAGTTGAAATTTTCTTTTTCAAAGCACTATTAATCTAATTTATACTGAATATTAATGGAATATAAATCAGTGATAAGAGAGTCATCTTGCAGCTACACAAATCAAACCTTATTCCATAACTTATCTGATGCAAACAAAGCATTAGTGTTGTGGGAACCACAACCTCTCCTTTTGAGAATATTTTTATATGCTTCCATTATGAGTGGACGAAATCAAATGCACCGAAGATTGGAATTCCCAAACTGCATTTGTTGAAAAAACTATGAAAAATACTTTTTAAAGTATTTTTGGAAGGCAGGCAAGCCCTCCTATGTTGTGGGGGGCAGACCCCCACACTCTAGAACTTATATATACCAACTCCACAGTCACACTCACTTAAAGAAGGGGGAAATTCCCCCAAAAAAGCATCACTGCTGGCACAACTTGCTGACAGTGATTTCCTGTGGAAGAAGTTTGACCGTTGCTGATTTGAACCTCAGCAGTTGAAGCCCAAGAATTCAATCCTCTACCATCAGTAAAGTTTTTATATGGAAGTTTATTTATTGTATATTTGAACTCAACAGATTATGGGAAAACTCTTTAGGAAACAAAATATTTGTGACGTGTAAAAATAAAATCAAACTGGCATCGCATATTTTATGGCTTCACATTATTAAAATAATTCTAGTTTAACTTTTAATCTTTTAGACAATTTTAATGGCTTGATAATTTTATATTAGCTAAGTATTTAGAATTATTTAATGCACTTATTCATAACTTTATAGTTTACCCATACTGAATTTAGGTACAAAGACCATCTAGATATGCAGGCTCCTTTTTTATTGTAATGATAAATGATTGCATCCATCTAATCATTTAAAATGCACATCAATAGAGTGACCTGTCACATCCAATAAAATATAGGACTTTGTTCCACAGTCTTTAAATCTGCTGGGCAATAAATCTGTCTCTGGTAACAGTTTTGTTAAAATGAACTACATCTAATAGGCTATGTGGTCTTTATTTCTAGAAAGACTGAGAGATCATAATCTGTAACAGCCTTCAATGGATTATCTTCTAGAGATGAAAAAGGAAACATTACTTTCTCTTTATAAGATGACAAATTACAATACGTAGATTCTTATTAACCAAGCTGCCATTATAAGGAAGTAGTATTTTAAATAAAATAAAATATATTTTGGAAGTTTTTCTCTGAACAAGTTCAACAGAATGTACATTCATTAGAGTGAACACACATGAAGGAGAATTATGCACAAGAAGTGGACATATTTTATTTTTTTATTTTATTTTACATTTGTTGACTGGGCTAGTCCAACTGGATACATGCCCATTTTCAGTAAGTAAGGAGATAAGCTCCTTTAAGCTAATAAAATTGCAAAGAATGATAGAAATTAACATCCAAGTACTTGACAACAAAGGATTAGAAAACAATTCACATATGATTGTCTTAAATACATCTGAAAGAGTACTAAGGACACTTGATCATATGACCTGAAAGAGACATCTTATCTGCCTCAGAACATTTGAACTTATATTAAGAGATGTTTGTTACAATTGATGTTCATTAAATTATTTTTGGTTAATTATGATACTCAGGCCCTTCATATTTTCAGCACCAGAAACATTATCACTATCCAGGTTGATTCTTGGGTTCTATGATAAGCTGGCAATTATCATAACATAACATTATTGCAATTTAATGTTAGCCCTATATTCTTGGCCCAAGCATAGAGGGAAAAAAGTAGGTATTTGGTGCTTCTGCATAGTTTGATGTAGTTATAACTACCTTAGTCTTGCAGTCATCAGCATATTTTGAAAAGTAACAATTCAGACTCTAAGAAAATGTGGAAAATGCATAATTAATAAGATAGGACCTAATACTGTCACCTGAGGTATGTCAGAAGTAACACTTCTCCATAAATCATATTTAAACAACATCATGATTAATTGTGATCTCACCAGTGAACATTATATAACTAAAAGAACAACATATGATTTAATATCATATAACAGAAGGCTGTTTAAGATCATTCATTTTTTGTGTAAGTGTACCAAAACTTTTAAATAGCTCTAAGTATATAAATTGTAGCTTTCCAACTATCTCATAACAATCTATCATACAAGCAAATCTAGAAAATCTACTGACAAATCCAAATTGGAAAAAGAAAAATCCCAGGATGCAAAAAACTCCCTTACCAGCCTCAGTAAGAAGCTGCGATCCCTCATAAAATCCTCAAAAGCTTGTTATGAAAATAAAATTGCCAAAGATTCCAAAGGCAACCACAAGGCCTTCTATAGTTATGTCAAGAATCTAAATGGCAATGTTCAGATCTGCTCTGAGCTACAACAGAATGGCATTAAATATACTGATCCCAAGGATATTGCCAATATCCTGGCAGATTGATTTAGTGCCAACTTCACCCCACTTTCGCCCCCTAAAAGGCCCATCTCAATAACAAAAGATTGCCAAATTCCATTAATCATGGCCACACAGGTAGGAACTGCACTCTCCAAAGCTAAGAATACAGCATCCATGGGACCATATGACATCCCGGGCTGTGTACTACATGAACTACAAAATGAACTGACACCTCACCTAAGTGTCATGTTTAATCATAGCCTCACCTCAGGCTTCATGCCCACTGAGTGGTGCACAGCTACTGTTATCCCACTCCACAAGGGGAATCCACCTTGGATCCCAGGAATTATCGTCACGTCAGTCTGATGAGCCTGATCTGCAAGGTGATGGAACACATTATCATGGAACTTATAAACAAAGATATTGGCAACCTTCAAACACTGGACCCCACCCAGTTTGGGTTAGTGAAGGGCTGATCTTGTCTCCTGAACCTGATTGACTTCTTCGAATCAGTCTCCAGAGCTGTGGACAAGGGTAAGGCAGTCCACACAGCCTATCTAGACCTCAGCAAGGCGTTTGACACCATCCCCCACTCTGGAATCATAGATAAACTTACTAAGCTGGGCATAAATTCCTACATCACTCGATGGGTTGCCAACTGGCTTACGGACAGAACCCAGACTGTAAAAGTAGCTGACTCCAAATCGAGCTCCAGGCAAGTAATAAGTGGAGTACCTCAGGGTTCAGTCCTGGGAACGCTTATGTTTGGCATCTACTTCTCTGAAGTACAGGCAAACACTAAGGGATTCTGGCTAACAAAGTTCGCAAATGACTGCAAACTGGGAGCCATTATTAAATCCCCAAATTATGTGGATATTCTACAAAAGGGCCTTATAGAAACAGATGCTTGGTGCCAGAGCCATGGGCTCAAGCTTAATGCCAAGAAATGTATAGTTATCCCCTTTGGGACAAACCATGTACCCATGAATTATCACATAGGTGGCAGTGCACAAAACACCAAAAGTGTGATGAGAGACTTACGGACACAGGTGGACAGTGGTCTCATCTTCAATAACCACATCGCCACAACAGTAAGGAAATCCTTTTGTGTGGCACCCTTCATCACTAAGGGCTTTTCATCCAGAAAAAAGGAGGTCATTGTCCCACTGTACTCATCCCTCATTAGACCCATTATAGAGTATAACGCCCCATTTGGTGTGTACCTCACAAGACATCTGCAACACCTGGAAAGGCTGCAGAAATACCTCACTAAAAGAATCACAGGCCTAAAGCAGATGCCATATGCTGACTGTCTAAAAACACTCCAGCTATACTCTGTGGCATATCGTCTACTCAGAGGTGATCTCTGCTTAACATACAAGACCATGCCAAACCCAGAGCTGTTAGACATGCTACACTTAAAGAAATCCCAATCCCTCAGAGACGCATGCTCCAGGGATCTAAACCTTGTCGTCACAATGAACAAAACATGCTGGAGGGATAGGTTCCTGACCCAGAGACTCCCCATTCTCTGGAATAGACTGCCCATACATGTCAAACAGAGTGCCTCCTTGGCCCTCTTCAAAAGGAACCTTGATGATTGGATGGGAGATAGGAAATTCACCCCAGGGATTATGTCAGTCACCCTGCTAGACAG
Source organism: Protopterus annectens (assembly GCF_019279795.1). Taxonomy (NCBI): domain Eukaryota; kingdom Metazoa; phylum Chordata; order Ceratodontiformes; family Protopteridae; genus Protopterus; species Protopterus annectens. Next base: position 1,827,094,478 of record NC_056737.1, read on the forward strand.
GGGTCCAGGGAAGTAAATATTGTGGGAAGAAATATCCAGGGAATTGTTATGGCTAGGCTTGTATAGGCCCTTGGGCCGATAGCCTAGTACCAACCTATGAACCTATGAACCTATGAACCTGTAGGCAAAGTATATATGAAGCATCTTTGAGGCAGCTGGCTAAATAAATACTCAAAATATTTCAGAGAAGAGAAGTTAAACTGATATACCTGTAGTTAATAATAAGTTACCATTTTAATCTTTATAAAAGTACCATCAATGGGTGCTTCAAGTCTTCTTCTCCACTTCTTTGAAGTTTGTTAGTAGTAGTGAGAAAGACCATAACAAGAAATTAGAAAAAAATCTTCTTCTCCTTTTTCTGAATCCATATTCATATTTGTAGCTTATACAAAGAAATTAATGCATTATGGTTAAGACCTCATTTTATTTTAGTAAATTGTAAATTCTAATCACAATTATGTTTATTATTAGATAAATACAATAAAGTTACTCTGTCAGTCACAGATTAATTACTATTAAACTAGAGGAAATTAAGTACAGTAGTATCATTAGAATTTGTTGCTCTATTGTTTAAGATATACTTGTGTGTTTTGTTGTAGTGTTTAGTTGAGTTTATTATGTTAATCATAAATCTGGTGAATCCAAACTTATTGCTGAAATATAAACACTTTCCTGGGGATTTAATAAAATCTGTGTAGGAATAGTGGAAGTCATACATGAAAGGTACCTTGGCCATGTCTGCCACTCCCCCTCGGCAGCACGCTTTGCATATTAATGAAGGCAAACTATAGAGGGACAGCTGTGTAACACAACTGCAGAATCAGTGTAGGGGGTGTGTTACAGTGTCCGGAGATGTGTAACACACATCCCTGTACTGTGAAATTGCCGGATATTCAGTGTATGACAATGTAATAAAAAAGTATTTTTTTTTAATGTTTGCGCGGTGCAGTGCTTAGCTGTGGACATGTGCCAGACATCTAAAAACAGAAACCGGATACATTTAATTATGAAAGCAAAGGTCAAGTTTAAGCATAGCTGTGCATGTTTGCGGATCACATCACGATGCTCAGCTGTGCTTAACATAGTAGAGAGATATATGGAAAAGTATAACAGCTTTTCACATGGCTACATAGCTGAATGGTTAGAGTAACAGCCTCTTGTGCAGTAGGTGCAGAGTTCAAATACACAGAGAGGTTATTTGGTAAATACACATTCTGAGAATTATTTTAAGTCCTGATGAAATATTGTGTGATTATAGACATTGTATTAATATTATTTTGCAAATACACATTTATGAGATGTACACAGACATTTTATTAAACATTAATTTTGCAAGTACACATTTATGAAATATATTATTAAATCCTGCAGTGCTGCACTCAGCTAAGCTCCACTAAGCACAGCTAAGCATAGCCAAGCACTGCTTAAACTGGGAATGTTTTAGCAGTGCTTAGCTGGTTTGTGCATTGTTAAGCAGTACAAAGTCCTGCTAAGCAATGCTCGTTTAAGCACTGTTCAGCCCAGCTAAGCTGGTTTGCACACTGCTAAGCTTTGCTAAGCATTTCCAGTTTAAGCACTGCTTGGCTGAGCTCAGCAGGTTTGTATGGTGCTAAACGAAGCAACGCATTTTTAAAAATGGCCCAATGGTGACAAAGGGTGGCAAAACAGCCTTATTTAAGTTGAACAGGTGGGAATGCAGCCAGAACCTATTGGAGTTTGACCCGTGCAGGAACTGTGGCAGGAGCTGGAGAGGGTGCTTGCTTCCGGGTGCAGCTGTTGGGCATTCTGGAGTCAAGGGTCATGGTTGGACTCCTTGTAAAAGACCATGATATTCAGCTGTTGCAGGGCCAATACCAGTGGTCAGAATACAAATCGGAGGCCTGGGACCAGCTGGCACTCAAACTCACCAGTGCAACTGGTATCACCCACACAGGTGAGCAGGTGAGTCACCATTATGATGATTTGAAGCATAGAAAGGGGGATCTCTTGGCCAACTGGACCAAGGATGCCCAGAAATGACAATGCTCAACAAGTCTGTAAACATTGTTAGCATTGTTTTACCAATAACTAATTTGCATGTGTGATAGACAGGTATGCATAATGGTGTGTTTCTTTCCCCACAGCTGCAGAGGAGAGAGCTTTCAACCTGGAGGCCCATGCAGGGTGTCTGGCCAGGTTGCACTGGGAATGTGGTTAGTACATATGTATCTTACAAACTATAGTCATATAAACAAGAAAGAGTACAGTAGTAACTGACAGTAGGTATATTCTGTTTGGAGTGTACTGCAATGAATTTGGTCATAGACCTGGACTCACATAAGTGAGCAATGCCAGGTACAGTTCAATAAAGATGAAAGCATGAAACCTGCTAATGTTAAGGAAATAAAGTTACTACTGCATTAATAATGTTAAGGAAATAAAAGTTTCTACTGCATTAATAATGTTAAGGAAATAAAGTTCAACTGCATTCATAATGTTAAAGAAATAAAGTTACTACTGCATTAATTGTGGAATTACAGCTGTCTTGCAAGACATGCATTATCTGAAGTGTTCATCAATAAAGACTGCTAGATGTATGCCAATCACTTCATGAAGTAACCACTAATAAAGCTGTGTTGTGCAAAATGTGTGTATTTTGGACTGTTGGTCAAGAAATCGAGTATTACAAGTGCTGTGAAGTAAACACGGGAATAATACCATGAAGTGACTGAAGGTTAGCTGATAAAGGACTGTTTTGCTAAAGTGTAGATGTGGAGGTGTACTACAAGATATAATGCTTATGTTATTTGTTCTGCACTAAGATCTGAACCTAGAATAGGAACGGCTAAGGTATAATAGTGTGTATCTCAGGATTGTCTTCTTGTGTTAACCATTGCATTTCAACTATATGCATTCCTGAACTGAGTTACACTGCTGCAGACAAGTATGAAACTGTAATAGCCGTAGACTGAAAATATACCATCTGCAACTGTATATGGGTCAGGTAGGCACCCCAGCACTCTGATATGGTCTGTACACCTCACACATATTTCCACCCATTAGGGGTTAATTGTCTACACCTGCATTCCATGTATTAATGCACAGTTTACCTACTATCTCTGTCATGCATGAATCTCATACATGTGTGTTCAAGTTTCACTGCAGTCTTGTATAACACTCTACCTCTATTACCAGTTCACAGTTTGTTACCAGGTGAGCTCTAGGCATATATCAGTCAATCAATATTTAGCAGTGGCTCAGTAGCTCAGTTTGATAAACACTAGGTATGATGCATATTTTGTCACACACAGACTGGGGTTCAAATCCAGGGACAAGTAAATATTTATAGAAACAGTTATGTATTGTTAAAAGATGTTCTCCTCACTGGAATTACAGGTTAATAAATGTCTGTAGTAGGTATATACATGGGTTACTAATTTGTGTGTTCAGATGTACCAGAGTGTTAACAGCATTACACAGCAAGGTGATGAGACTTCGGTAAATAAAAAGTCAACATGTACAATAGCAATACAAGTTAATAAAACAAATAAAACTGTTTAATCTTGGTACGACTGTATGCCTGGTGTGTCTGTGAATGTCTGCTGATAGTCTAACCCCATGCCTGCGAAGGACAGCATGATAAGTGCAAACTCTCTATACTGTGCACGATACATATCTCTCAAGTGTCACACTGTCATGGACTGTGATCACTGTTGCCAAGTCCAGTGGACACAGATTTAACATCCACTTCATGTATCTCAATAGCACAGTCACACTACATCAGTTCACAGTACACCTTGGTAGTCACATATGTTCCCCTGACATGTAATAGTCCCCTGTAGTTGTGTACCTGTAGGTGTTACAGCTTGACCTATACTGTCCCATGAGGATAGCTTGAGAGGTATGTAGGTGCGACAGAAGCTATAGGGCACTTGTATACATAATGTAAGGGCAGACCTGTAGAGTATATAAGAGTAGTGTTGCAAACAATATAGCCTATACTGGTTGTAATGAAATGTCTTTCTCTCTCCCCCACCCCTTATCTGCATCATCATTTATTATTATTATATATCAGGTATGGTTTACGTTTAACATATGATGTTCCCAAAACATTATGTTGGGCCTTGTGTTTTATTATTGTTATATATTATATTGGTTGCATAGTAACATACCTCGTTGAATTACCTATGATGTTGACCTTATGCCGTAACTGTTACTGGCATGCTGTTACAATACTCACTGTTATCCCACTTATTGTTGTGTTCCATATGCTATGCAATGTTATCTTACTGCTTTATTTGCACCATCCTAGCATGCTGTTATAACTTACGTTTGAATGTTCTGTTCATTACTAACCTATACACTGTGAAAAGCCTCAACACCATAACTCGACTGGGTAGGCCGGTTTCTGATGATCTGCCTACCCTACCTCAGCTGGCCATGGCACTGGGTCCCAGCATGTCTGGGTCCCAGCCTGGTGCTGCCCCCTCTGCTGGTCTTGCACCACCTACAGGTGGAACTGCTTCAAGGGACAAGGCCTATCCTTCCCAGGAGCAGGCACAGAGAGGGAGTTGTCACCAAGCAACAGCTACCAAGGATGTTATGCAATATCGTGTACCATGGGTTTGATGATCACCTGTGCTGGATTGAGTGCAGACTGGTCAACCTGGAGGGGCAGACTGGCCCTGGCACCCAGCCCCCAGCACAGCCACCATTGGGGAAGTGAAGGACCAGTGGTGGCTGCCCATGGGTGGGGAGCTTAGCCTCACTGCTGCTGTCTGGGGCACGTGGCTCTCTCTGATTAAACAACCTCCTCCCTGTCCAAGGTGTTTACCTCCTCATGTGTCATGCATTGCCCCTGTATGCTGCCTTGTCTGTTTGCAAATGCTACCTCTCCTACTCAACTATCCTCCACACATGTACCTATGTCCCTTCTCCAACATTCTACTCTCTCCTTAAAAGAAAAAAAAAATGGACATCTGTCCCACAAAAAATATCAACCAATACATAGCTCTCTATTTCACACCCACATCCACTGGACACATTTTAATCATTACATGCTTCACTCAACACATTTATGATGCCCCCAGAGGTTCCAAATTCCAAATTGTCTGCAACCTGCACAGCTGTTGCTGTAGAAGAAATGGATAGCTTATGGTCCTTTCCTTCACCTGTCCTGCACATCCCTACCTGCCTTTCAGTATGTTCTTCACCCTGATTTCCCCCATTGCACCACTTTCCTATCACCCATTTTTTTTCTTTTCTTTTTTCTTAAATTAATGTGGGTTTAAGTGGAGCTAAGTGGCGCACCCCTTTGAGGCGTGTTATGCAAACCCACACAAACCTGCTTAAAACTGCCTTACTCACCTTCTGTGTTTAACACATCAGCAAAATAGCCACCCCTGCCAAGTCTCAAACCCAGGACCCTATCAACTATAGCATAGTGCATTAGCCCACTCAGCCACTCAGCTCTGAAGTATAGCAGTTGTTTCCATAAACATATCCTGATTACCAGTGATACACTGCTTGTACATATAATGGGAAAAATGACAGCGTACTTGGGACTGTGATGCAGACACCAAACCAATATACAGCCACATACTGTAAATGTTGATGGATGGATGTGAGGCCCGGGGTATTAGGTAGAGCTGACAACTGCACAGACTGTTGCAGAATGACCACAGTTGTGCCACTTACTTTTGGCACTGTTGTCACAAAACCTATTCTGTGTGCTGAATTACTGGCAAGTCAGTACAGACTGAGATTAGAAAAGCATCACAGACAGCTCAGTGTCACACTTCATACCCATCCAAACACACATGTTCATATGAATCCTGTGTAACAGACTGTATGCTTGCACATATGTCTTGCAAATACACCTGCTATTGTATTGACTCAGTAACTCAATCTGTTACATTCCTAGCATGCTTTACATTTTGCCACCCACAGTCATGGCTTCCATTCCAGTCTGTTGCATATCAAATACATGCTTGTAAAAACAACAGATAACTGACTGAGCTGCGCAAGTTTAAGCAGAATTGGCTGCTGCTACTGCAGTCACTGCCACCCATATTAGCACATCAAAGACCTGTATGTTGGAACACACTTCACAAATATGTATAAGCATCTTAAATGTCACCTATGACTCTCTGGATGGCACTATTACATAACATATGTACCTGAGGCACATGCCTCACCTGGACTGTTATGGGTACCCTCACCCTGGCTATGCTGTGACAACAGAGATGACACTGCTCCCTCACTGACATTATACAGCTTGCTGTCCACCAATGTGTTCACAGTCCCCATTATGACTCCTGGGCAGAATGCAGCAGTTGCAGCCTGCAACATATGTGGCAGTATGTTCAGCTACTTGCTACAGACCTACCATACCTCCCAACCACCTAGAACAGAGGATCCACACAACACCCGTACATAAAGGGGTGGGAGGATGGTCAAGTGACAGAGATATGTGTCACAGTCTTCCCCTACAAACATACACAGCTGGTAGACCAGCAGCTACTGCAGCAGCATGCATAATCTGATGCAAATGACATATGACATTCATATCTGTCTCTTCCCTTACTGACCTCAACCCACACTGTTAAACAGTAAACTGCCACATAATCAGAAAGTTTGTTCAAAATCGTCAAACATAGCATGCAAAACTGTGGACATACCACATAAATCCGGACAGTGTACAGTATTTTTACTTACCCTCTGTGATGCTGTAGTCTCCACACCTCTATAATGTCCATCTCACTGGCCAGGAAAAGGACCAAGGCCTTAAATATAGGACGGTAGTGCCATGGCATTGGCTAATGAAAATGCAACCCATCTGTTCTGGATGCAATTAGCAAGTGTGAGCCACAAACTGGTGCACAGGCAATCACCTGGTTATGAGCATTACCTACAAAAGGCAAGCTGCTGCCTATGGTAAACAGGACTGTGACTTTCTTTCTGAGACAGACTGTAATATTATCAGCATTATACTACAGGATTTATGCACATAAAGGAGTACAGCACTATACCAGGTATGTAATAGAACTCCCCAAAGAAGAGGTGATTATGGTGAATGTGTCTGGGCTTTTGTTTTGGCCTTAAGGGCTGTGACTGTTTGACACTCTGACTGTGTGGTCTATGTGTTGCATGTGTTGGGTCATGAGGTGGTAGTTGTTTGGGTGTCTGCTTTGGTGGCCTCTGCTGTTTTGGTAAATTTTGATCAGAGCCTCCTCGAAAGTATGTCTTTGTGAGAGTATGTGTATGATTTGAAGTTGTGATGGTACCATGTGTGACTGGGTATGTATTGTGTGTGGTTACCTTCTCCTCCTGTCTGGTCTTGCCAGTCCTATGTTGAGAGAGCTCAGCCTCCAGTTTGGCCGTATAGTTGCATCTCTCGCATGTATTTGTGTTTGTGGGAGAAGGAGAGGATTGTCTGTGTACATGAGGCAATTGTAACATTGCCTCAATATTCCCAGGTTCACCAGTTGAGCGGGAGAGGACACTAGCAACTGATCCCCACATACTAGAAGTAGTAGATAAAGAGACTTTCAAAGGACTCCGGGAAGTGGGTTTTAGGCTGGTGGGTACTATCTATAATAAGAGTGCTTTATCAAGGTGCAAGTACTGTAGGAGTAAGTGCTAGGCTTTACAGATAGAGAATAGTCTACTTGGGAACCAAGTAGAGATGAACTTTTCAGTTATAGGATATGCTGGTTAGATCAGCAGTACAGCTCGAGGAAGGTAGTTCTAAGGGAAAATTTGAAGAGTGGAATTTAGATGGCTCGAATAGTTTAACCTTGTTTAACCGCCGCTCTTGTGTGCAACAGTGGCAACTCCATAAATCGCTAACGCATGCTTAGCGTGTTTTATAGCAGGGGCTGAAGGAGCTAGGAATTGGCCCAAAACGCACCAATGGACTACTAGTTTCTGGCTGAAACTTCACCAAATCAGACAAAAGGCGGCTCAGTGCTTCCCACTCCCACTGGTAAGCAAAGAAACTTCCTCCTTCCTAATAAGGCAATGGATCAGTAACAGGAACTAAAAACAAAGCCCAGGGATCAGCAACTCTGAAACTGGACTACTCTAGTTCAGTAAGGCGGGAAAACAAGAGATTTTTTTGTTTTTTTACAGAGACAAGGAAAAAAACAGACAGTAAATGCTATAAATGCTGTAAATCGGCTAGCGCACTTTAGTGTGTAGCCTACAGAAACAATTTGCAACAATTAGTAACTTAAAGTGCAATCTATGATGATTTGAAGCATAGAAAGGGAGATCTCTTGGCCAACTGGACCAAGGATGCCCAGAAATGACAATGCTCAACAAGTCTGTAAGCATTGTTAGCATTGTTTTACCAATAACTAATTTGCATGTGTGATAGACAGGTATACATAATGGTTTGTTTCTTTCCCCACAGCTGCAGAGGAGAGAGCTTTCAACCTGGAGGCCCATGCAGGGTGTCTGGCCAGGTTGCACTGGGAATGTGGTTAGTACATATGTATCTTACAAACTATAGTCATATAAACAAGAAAGAGTACAGTAGTAACTGACAGTAGGTATATTCTGTTTGGAGTGTACTGCAATGAATTTGGTCATAGACCTGGACTCACATAAGTGAGCAATGCCAGGTACAGTTCAATAAAGATGAAAGCATGAAACCTGCTAATGTTAAGGAAATAAAGTTACTACTGCATTAATAATGTTAAAGAAATAAAGTTACTACTGCATTAATAATGTTAAAGAAATAAAGTTACTACTGCATTAATTATGGAATTACAGCTGTCTTGCAAGACATGCATTATCTGAAGTGTTCATCAATAAAGACTGCTAGATGTATGCCAATCACTTCATGAAGTAACCACTAATAAAGCTGTGTTGTGCAAAATGTGTGTATTTTGGACTGTTGGTCAAGAAATCGAGTATTACAAGTGCTGTGAAGTAAACACGGGAATAATACCATGAAGTGACTGAAGGTTAGCTGATAAAGGACTGTTTTGCTAAAGTGTAGATGTGGAGGTGTACTACAAGATATAATGCTTATGTTATTTGTTCTGCACTAAGATCTGAAGCTAGAATAGGAACGGCTAAGGTATAATAGTGTGTATCTCAGGATTGCCTTCTTGTGTTAACCATTGCATTTCAACTATATGCATTCTTGAACTGAGTTACACTGCTGCAGACAAGTATGAAACTGTAATAGCTGTAGACTGCAAATATACCATCTGCAACTGTATATGGGTCAGGTAGGCACCCCAGCACTCTGATATGGTCTGTACACATCACACATATTTCCACCCACTAGGGGTTAATTGTCTACACCTGCATTCCATGTATTAATGCGCAGTTTACCTACTATCTCTGTCATGCATGAATCTCATGCATGTGTGTTCAAGTGTCACTGCAGTCTTGTATAACACTCTACCTCTATTACCAGGTCACAGTTTGTTACCAGGTGAGCTCTAGGCATATATCAGTCAATCAGTATTTAGCAGTGGCTTAGTAGCTCAGTTTGATAAACACTAGGTATGATGCATATTTTGTCACACACAGACCGGGGTTCAAATCCAGGGACAAGTAAATATTTATAGAAACAGTTATGTATTGTTAAAATATGTTCTCCTCACTGGAATTACAGGTTAATAAATGTCTGTAGTAGGTATACAAATGGGTTACTAATTTGTGTGTTCAGATGTACCAGAGTGTTAACAGCATTACACAGCAAGGTGATAAGACTTCAGTAAATAAAAAGTCAACATGTACAATAGCAATCCAAGTTAATAAAACAAATAAAACTGTTTAATCTTGGTATGACTGTATGCCTGGTGTGTCTGTGAATGTCTGCTGATAGTCTAACCCCATGCCTGCGAAGGACAGCATGATAAGTGCAAACTCTCTATACTGTGCACGATACATATCTCTCAAGTGTCACACTGTCACGGACTGTGATCACTGTTGCCAAGTCCAGTGGACACAGATTTAACATCCACTTCATGTATCTCAATAGCACAGTCACACTACATCAGTTCACAGTACACCTTGGTAGTCACATATGTTCCCCTGACATGTAATAGTCCCCTGTAGTTGTGTACCTGTAGGTGTTACAGCTTGACCTATACTGTCCCATGAGGATAGCTTGAGAGGTATGTAGGTGCGACAGAAGCTATAGGGCACTTGTATACATAATGTAAGGGCAGACCTGTAGAGTATATAAGAGTAGTGTTGCAAACAATATAGCCTATACTGGTTGTAATGAAATATCTTTCTCTCTCCCCCACCCCTTATCTGCATCATCATTTATTATTATTATATATCAGGTATGGTTTACGTTTAACATATGATGTTCCCAAAACATTATGTTGGGCCTTGTGTTTTATTATTGTTATATATTACAATGGTTGCATACTAACATACCTCGTTGAATTACCTATGATGTTGGCCTTATGCCGTAACTGTTACTGGCATGCTGTTACAATACTCACTGTTATCCCACTTATTGTTGTGTTCCATATGCTATTCAATGTTATCTTACTGCTTTATTTGCACCATCCTGGCATGCTGTTATAACTTACATTTGAATGTTCTGTTCATTACTAACCTATACACTGTGAAAAGCCTCAACACCATAGCTCGACTGGATAGGCCGGTTTCTGATGATCTTTCTACCCTACCTCAGCTGGCCATGGCACTGGGTCCCAGCATGTCTGGGTCCCAGCCTGGTGCTGCCCCCTCTGCTGGTCTTGCACCACCTACAGGTGGAACTGCTTCAAGGGACGAGGCCTATCCTTCCCGGGAGCAGGCACAGAGAGGGAGTTGTCACCCAGCAACAGCTACCAGAGATGTTATGCAAGATCGTGTACCATGGGTTCGATGATCACCTGTGCTGGATTGAGTGCAGACTGGTCAACCTGGAGGGGCAGACTGGACCTGGCACCCAGCCCCCAGCACAGCCACCATTGGGGAAGTGAAGGACCAGTGGTGGCTGCCCATGGGTGGGGAGCTTAGCCTCACTGCTGCTCACGGGCACGTGTGGCTCTCTCTGATTAAACAACCTCCTCCCTGTCTTACCTCCTCATGTGTCATGCATTGCCCTGTATGCTGCCTTGTCTGTTTGCAAATGCTACCTCTCCTACTCAACTATCCTCCACACATGTACCTGTCCCTTCCAACATTCTACTCTCCTTAAAAGAAAAAAAAAATGGACATCTGTCCCACAAAAAATATCAACCAATACATAGCTCTCTATTTCACACCCACATCCACTGGACACATTTTAATCATTACATGCTTCACTCAACACATTTATGATGCCCCCAGAGGTTCCAAATTCCAAATTGTCTGCAACCTGCACAGCTGTTGCTGTAGAAGAAATGGATAGCTTATGGTCCTTTCCTTCACCTGTCCTGCACATCCCTACCTGCCTTTCAGTATGTTCTTCACCCTGATTTCCCCCATTGCACCACTTTCCTATCACCCATTTTTTTTCTTTTCTTTTCTTAAATTAATGTGGGTTTAAGTGGAGCTAAGTTGAGGCGTGTTATGCAAACCCACAAACCTGCTTAAAACTGCCTTACTCACCTTCTGTGTTTAACACATCAGCAAAATAGCCACCTGCCAAGTCTCAAACCCAGGACCCTATCAACTATAGCATAGTGCATTAGCCCACTCAGCCACTCAGCTCTGAAGTATAGCAGTTGTTTCCATAAACATATCCTGATTGCCAGTGACACACTGCTTGTACATATAACGGGGAAAAAATGACAGCATACTTGGGACTGTGATGCAGACACCAAACCAATATACAGCCACATACTGTAAATGTTGATGGATGGATGTGAGGCCCAGGGTATTAGGTAGAGCTGATAACTGCACAGACTGTTGCAGAATGACCACAGTTGTGCCACTTACTTTTGGCACTGTTGTCACAAAACCTATTCTGTGTGCTGAATTACTGGCAAGTCAGTACAGACTGAGATTAGAAAAGCATCACAGACAGTTCAGTGTCACACTTCATACCCATCCAAACACACATGTTCATATGAATCCTGTGTAACAGACTGTATGCTTGCACATATGTCTTGCAAATACACCTGCTATTGTATTGACTCAGTAACTCAATCTGTTACATTCCTAGCATGCTTTACATTTTGCCACCCACAGTCATGGCTTCCATTCCAGTCTGTTGCATATCAAATACATGCTTGTAAAAACAACAGATAACTGACTGAGCTGCGCAAGTTTAAGCAGAATTGGCTGCTGCTACTGCAGTCACTGTCACCCATATTAGCACATCAAAGGCCTGTATGTTGGAACACACTTCACAAATATGTATAAGCATCTTAAATGTCACCTATGACTCTCTGGATGGCACTATTACATAACATATGTACCTGAGGCACATGCCTCACCTGGACTGTTATGGGTACCCTCACCCTGGCTATGCTGTGACAACAGAGATGACACTGCTCCCTCACTGACATATACAGCTTGCTGTCCACCAATGTGTTCACAGTCCCCATTATGACTCCTGGGCAGAATGCAGCAGTTGCAGCCTGCAACATATGTGGCAGTATGTTCAGCTACTTGCTACAGACCTACCATACCTCCCAACCACCTAGAACAGAGGATCCACACAACACCCATACATAAAGGGGTGGGAGAATGGTCAAGTGACAGAGATATGTGTCACAGTCTTCCCCTACAAACATACACAGCTGGTAGACCAGCAGCTACTGCAGCAGCATGCATATTCTGATGCAAATGACATATGACATTCATATCTGTCTCTTCCCTTACTGACCTCAACCCACACTGTTAAACAGTAAACTGCCACATAATCAGAAAGTTTGTTCAAAATCGTCAAACATAGCATGCAAAACTGCAGACATACCACATAAATCCGGACAGTGTACAGTAGTTTTACTTACCCTCTGTGATGCTGTAGTCTCCACACCTCTATAATGTCCATCTCACTGGCCAGGAAAAGGACCAAGGCCTTAAATATAGGATGGTGGTGCCATGGCATTGGCTAATGAAAATGCAACCCATCTGTTCTGGATGCAATTAGCAAGTGTGAGCCACAGACTGGTGCACAGGCAATCACCTGGTTATGAGCATTACCTACAAAAGGCAAGCTGCTGCCTGTGGTAAACAGGTTTGTGACTTTCTTTACGAAGACAGACTGTAATATTATAAGCATTATACTACAGGATTTATGCACATAAAGGAGTACAGCACTATACCAGGTATGTAATAGAACTCCCCATGTAATGGGATGCAGATGGAAGAATGCAGTTATGGGAAATAGGGATTACAACAGTAGGTCTGTAATACATATCTTGGAATGACATGTTACTGTTAGTCAGCTATCCAGTGCCTACAGGCTTCCCTTTCGGCTCTATCTGCTGTGACATACATCACCGCTCTGGCCCTCTGAGTCCCTCCAACAATGGTCGGCTCATGTAAGAATGCTACTGGATTGTGTTTTAGACAATAGTGACAGTATGTACTGGTGAATACAGCTGGCATATCACATGGTGTACTGTCAGTCAGCTCCTCACAGTCTGTGAATGTCACATAGGTGTAGTCCAAACAGAAATAAAACTTCTCCAAATACGAAATACATAAGGATTTAAGAAATCCACCAGGGCATCCGATTGTTTCAGGAAGAGGTGCTTTTTCACAAAATGTTGGTATATTTTTGGATTCTGTATTAAAATGTCATTTGCAGAGAATTCCCTCACATGTTAAAAATACTAGGGAGGTTTGTGAATGTTTCAAAGGGATGACTTGGCAGGATGATTTCAATTGGGCCAGTGTAGATGTTAAATCCTTGTATACCTACATTAATATTAAATGGGGACTTGAAGCAGTTAGTAAACTTTTGGGAGAAGGACCACGGACATCTTTTATTGTATGCCTATTAGAATTCTGCCTTACACATAATTATTTTGAATTTGAAAAAAATTAGTTTTTGCAAAAGGATGGTACTGCGATGGGTGCCTGCTTTGCTCCATCTTATGCTATTATTTTTATGGGATATTTTGAAAATGTGTTTGTTTATTCTAGCAGTTTTTTTCAGAATAATGTGGTTAAATATAAAAGATTTATTGATGACCTGTTTTTATGCAAAGGGGACCCTATGGAATTTGAAGAATTTATTTCTAGTTTAAAATCTAACCCCTGTGGTTTAGATTTTACCTTTAATTTAGGTAGGAAAATAATTCAGTATTTAGATGTGGAGTTTTATGTAGGGACAGATGGGGGAATACAGCATAAACCCTTTCATAAGACCACTGCGGTCAATAATTTCTTACATGCGTCAAGTATGCATAGCTTCCATCTAACTGAATCTTTACCATTTGGGGAATTTAAACGTATAGCGGGTAATACTTCGGATAAAGAGAAAATTAAAGTGGAATGTGATCATATTTGTGAAAAATTAAGTGCTAGAGGATATTCTGGGGAAGAAAATTAGGATAGATAGAGCTGAAGTAAAAAATGAGTTGGGGCTGGTTCATTATGGTTCATCAGATGAAGTTAATAGTTTTGTAGGCAGGAAAAGGGGAAAAGTATGAAAAAACAAAAGTTAATGAGAAAAATAATATATTTTTTGTCAACAGATTTTCGGCCTTTTCCCCTATATTAAGAAAAGTGGTTTTGGATTTGTGGCCTATTATTATTAATGATGAAACTTTGAAAGAAATTATCCCTAACAAAGTTATTTTCTCCTATGGAAGATTTCAAAATTTAAAGGAGTTAGTGAGAAGCAAGGGTAGAAGAGAGAGGATGACCAGAGCAGGTGCTTATCCATGTGGCAGGTGTAAGGTATGTAGTAATATTAAAAATTTAAATGATACTCGAATCAATGGCATTTTATATAATGCCATTGATTATTTCGATTGTAATTCATTTGGGGTTATTTATATAATAGGGTGCAATTGTCCGGTAAGAAAATGGTATATAGGACAAATCAAGTATAAGGTGAAATTAAGAATAATGGAACATTTAGGAGACATTAGGAATGAGAGGCTTGATAGTCCGGTGGCCAGTCATTTCCATAAACAACATGGAGGTATGTTGAAAGACCTGATATTTAGTGCCTTAGGCCTTATGGCTTGGTGGGGGGAGCAGATCATAGTTTTCAAAAGAGGTTAATAAACATGAAATCAAATTTTATTATTAATTTCAATACTTTGTATCCAAATGGAATGAATTTAGAAATGTAAATATGTTTTCAATGAATGTCAGGGTTGATAAGAAAGTGAATATATGATGTGTATTAAGATAAATTTAGGAATTTAGTTATTTTGTAATGCGGTTTTATATGGCTTTATATGGCTTTAAAAAATCTTTTCTGAGAGAAAAAATGTTAATTGATTAACTGATGTTAATTAATTATGTGATTGGTGGTGTATATATATACTGGTTTCTGAGATTGTTAATTATTCCATTTGAAGGCGAAGGCCGAGGTACCAGAATCGTAATAAAGAAATTTATATCCAGTTTGGCTGCTATTTTTGTATTTCGAGAAGTTTTATTTCAAAGAGGAGCGTTTTATAGCTATTTAGTGTGTTTTCTGGTAGTTCAAACATTGCCCAGGTGTCCCTGACTGTTCCTGATGTACTCTGGCTAGGTCACAGTGCACGCCACACCCATATGTCATCACTTGAGGGCTATGGCTAGCATATCTGTTGACCCCCCCCTACAGCAGGACAGCGGGTTATAGCCAATAGTAGTAGTAGGGGGACACAGGCTCGGCTTCAGCAACAGAGTGTACATATGGAGCATACAACTTAATGGAATGAATACAGTACCACATATTAATGTACTATAGCTGCTTTCTGAGGGGGTCTTGTGTGTGACAGCCAGAATCCCCACAGTCTGGGAACAACAATTATGTATTGTCCAACTGTTTGCCAGACATCCACATTCTTCTGGCAGAGGGTCCAGATATATCAGGCACATGTATACATTCTGCAAACATCTGTGTACTGCGGATGTTGGACACTTACAGGGAGGATACCCTACAGCACGTTTGCAGTGCTGTTTGTCATTGGGTCACACAGATGTTGCTGGACTGTCCCCATACACTTGTAGTACCACTCACCTATTTGTCGGATGGCGGCTGTATGACATGGTACTGGGATGTCACCAATAGGGGGCACACCACAGTAGATGGCAGTGAAGGGTGTGAAGACATAATAACACAGTCCATCACAGCACACAGGGCCATAACAAGTATACCTAGGATCATAGAAGGTTACTAGGCAATTGGCCCTGAAGCCCTCATAAGCCTAGCCCAGAGTTTAGCCCATGCTTATGCAAGTCAGCACTCAATGCCCCAATCCAAAAGGGACACAGGTACTATCCCAAGAGTGTATGTTCTGTTTACCATCCAGTTATACAGGTTTCGCTTAAAAAGGGGTAAAGAGGTACTCTGCCTGATGTGGACAGGTTGTCCATTCCACAACTGGATGAGTGTCTGGGACACACTTCTGGCCTGCCAACAAGTCCTGTTGATGTCACAGACCAGGTTGAGGGTGCGTGTGCAGGTTACTCGAGTAGAGCTTGACTTGCGGATGTGCAGCAGTTCTATCAAGGTGGAGTCTGTGATCACCTTGTTTGCCAGACAGAGGTCACCTCTGAGGAGTCTGTATGAAACTGGGTAGAGGGATAGGGTTTTTAGCCTGTCTGTGTATGCAGATGTTTGAGTTGCTGGAATTCACTGGTAAAGAACCTCTGTGGTCTCCCAGCTGTTGCATGTGGTTTGCAAGGTACGCGATGAAAGGGGCATTATACTCAATAATGGGCCTTATTAGAGAGGAATACAGGGATGTTACGACCCCCCGTGTCCCTGGACGAGCTACTCTTACATATGAGGTGGGCCATGTAGAAGGCTTTCCTTACAACAGAAGCAACATGGTGATCAAATGTCATGGTGCCATCAACCTGTGTGCCCAAATCCCTCATGACTGACTGAGTGCTTAGGACATTGTTAATAATGTGATAATTTGTGGAAATGTCACTCTCCCGAAAGGGGATGACGCTGCATTTTGTGGTATGCAGCATGAGGCCATGTGTCTGGCACCACTCATGTGTCTGTGTGAGACCCTCTTGGTGGATGTCCACATCACTAGGGGATTTGCTGACAGCATCCAGCATCCAGTCTTTTGCAAACATGGTCGGCCACAGCCCACTGGCTATGCCCTGAACCTCAGATAAGTAAATCACACATAACAGAGGCCCCAGGACAGAACACTGGGTTACGCCACTAGTTACAGGTCTACTGCTTTAGGTGGCTTTCCCTATATTGACTAGGTGGGTGCTGTCAATGCACCAGTGTGCTACCCATCTGGTAACACATGGATTGATGCCTAGTTGAGAGAGTATATCTATTACAGCCAAGTGGGGATTACTGAAAAAGTCATTGGCCAGGTCAAGGTAGGCAGTGTGCACTGTCTCCCCCTCATCCATGGCTTTGGTGACTGTGTCAAAGAAGTCAACCAAATGTAACAGACTTGATCCCCCCTTAACAAAGCCAAACTGTGTGCGATCAAGTGTATGTGGAGGTTGCCAATATCCTTGTTAATGAGGATGGTGATAATCTGTTCCATGGCCTTGCAGAGCAGGCTAGTTAGGCTGATGGGTGCATAATGTTTTGGATTGGTGGACGCTCCACCTTAGTGTAAAGGGATGACAGTGAGTGTCCTCCACCCAGCTGGGAAAAGTCTGTATTCAGGTTTGGTTGAATACAGTGCCTAATGGTGCTGCAGGTTCATGCTTGAGGTCATGTAGGATGCATCCTGCGATGTGATCGGGTCCCATGGAGGCTGTATTCCATGAATTTGAGATGGCAGTGATGACCTGTTCCCTAGATATAAGGGGAAGGAGCAGGTACTGGGGATGTCCTGATGTACTGATGGGGGGGGATAGGGGATGAAGCTTTCACTGACTCTGTCAGGCAGCAAGTTTGCTATATCTACCGCACTTGTATATCTGGTGTCCTTGACCACCACTTCTGAGCAGATCTGGGTGCTTCATTTGAGGTTGCAGACATATGTGAAGAAGGAGATATGATTGTCTTGACTGGATGTCACCGATTTAGCTTGGTGTTTGCTTTACAGGTTTCAGTAGTGCGCTTATTTGTTTGTTCAGGTTAAGGAGACATTGCTTCAAACAGGTCTTGGACAGCAATATGTCACTCCTGCTATAGAGTATTTCTTGCAGATGTCCACCAGGCAGGCTTACTTATCCTTGCAGAGGATGATGTAGTCGTGTCAGGTATACCAGACTGCATCTACACAAATGCATGTATAGTGCATTGGTGTATTTGTGGATATTCGTGCCAGTTCCTACAGACAGGGAGGGGGCTGTGAAGCTGTTTATACCATCCCTCAGGAGGCTGTAATCAACTTTATGGATGTTTGTATGTCTGACCCTAGCTAGATGGGCATTGTGGGAGATGGTGACTGCAAACATGACCACTTTATGGTTGGCTTTACCATGGAGGATGATACTGTAGGGATGCTTCAGTCGTACCCATGTTGTTTAATATCAACTTCAAGAGATCTTCACCTCATGCTGGGGTGGCAACTAGCTGTACCAAGGTGTTTGCATTGCCAAATTCCATGAATCTCTGGGCATTTGTGTGCTGGCATGAGTAGTTCTTACCATATATGTTTGGGTAGGTAAAGTCACCCAGGATCAGAGTACAGAGTTGAATCCTGATAAGGTTGAACAGGTCCATATGGGCAGAATGGGCTTCCTGGTTACATGTGGGGGCCGGTAGCTAGCTATGATTTTAATAGTGGTCTTGGCAATGGTTAACTGCACCTGGAGTGTCTACTGTGTGTATCACTGTTTGACCAGTCTGGAGGTGTGTATGTCTTTCATATATTATGAAACACCACGTTCCTTGGCTTTCCTGCCCACACCTTTGTGTCTGACTGTATGATAGAATGGGTGACCATGTAAGGCTGGGGTGTTTTCTGCAGCTTTGAGCCATGTGTCTGTGACTGCATAGATTTCAGCATTTCCAGGGTTAAGACTGCTTTCAATGAGTGCAGATTCATGTTTAGACTCCTAACTTTTAGCAGCATGGTCTTCAATTTGTGATTTGTTGACAGTTTTATGTCGGTAGTGTTAAGATCACCCATTTTCCTAATAAACGCACTATTTGGGTGGCAAGAACCATGGCCAGAAGCCTGAAGGCCATATGAGACAGATGGAGGCCATCTCTGGCAAAGCATCATGGTCTGTTGATCATATCATCCCAGGTTGTCAGGTACTGGATCCCCCCTAGCATGGCACCAGAAGCCGAGTCAATTGTTAAGTCAATCATTTCCTGATTGTATTGTGGCATCAGTCTGGGTGACAGCAGAATGCTGCTTAAGGCTAGGGACATACCTGACTGGGAGACATAATCAGTGGGCAAAATCATGTCTCACTTCATATAGTCCAGGGAGGTACGTCTGAGGTCAGGCACGCCAACATGGACTATATCAGACTCATAACACTACCTGTTGTTGAGAGATAGCAGTGCGTATGTGATATGACAGATTCTGAACCTGATAGACAAGCAACCATAACCTTCCCCATATACAGCCTGGTGAAAGGCACATCTATGTGTCTCACAATAGAGTCTCCTATGACTAATATGCTTGATTTATGGTGGCACCTTAGTGGCTGTGGGGCACAGGTGCATGTCTATGTGTGGTATGTAGTGTGGAGGGCTGTGGAGTTCATGTGTGTTTTTGCCTCGGAGGTCTCCTTTGCTTGGGGATTATTATGTTGAGGACTTCCGCATATGTGGGTGTGTGTTGTGTAGGTGTGGGTGGTGTGTGAGGTGTACTGATTGTGTTGACAACTTTTTGGTGCCAGATATGTGGGTATGAGAGTGAGAGGGCATGGACTGTAGGTTCCTAATGTCATTGCATCTCTCACAAATTGTGTTCCTTGGTGGTGTTTGTAGTTGGTTGTCCATGTACATGAGGCAGTTGCTACACTGTGTCAGGATGCCCATATCAACCAGACTGGCAGGGGAAACTTTAGGACATTGTCCAGCCATATTTGTCAGAATCTGAGGGAGGAAGGCCAGGGAGTCAGAAGGGGTGGGCCTACAGATCAGGTGCTTAAAACAAAAGTAGGAGGCTTACACTACTGCATACAATGAAGACAGGCTATAAATAAGCAGTAATACGTGCAACGAAAATGATGCAGTTAAATACCTTAGAGAACATGCAGCAAGTAGCAGGAAACAGCAGGATGAGAAGGAAAACACATGATGTATTGCCACTATGTTGCTGATAGCCACATACATACTGAAGTGATAGATGGCAGGGTATGATGTGGAAGTTAGTGGAGGATAGTGTTGGCAAATGTGGATGTGCAGGGTGTGTACATAATGGCATGTTCTCCTCTTCTTGTCTTTCAGGAGTGATGTACAGATGGAAGAATGCACCTTTTTCCTGTAGCTGAGAAGGAAGTTATAGTTGACAGCCTCAGACTACATCATGACATCCTGCTGTTGAGGAGTCATCAAAATCAGGACCAACACTTTGCACTGTGGTCAGACCTCATTGCATCAGTAAATCACATCAAGCTACAAGAAAGAGGCTATGAGCATGTCCAACACCAGGCCACTGACATGATATATGCTGCATGGCAAAGGGCCGCAGCTTTGGCCAGGGACCATGCTGGCACCAGTGGAGGGCCTGCAACACAGCAACCACTCTTGGCCACAGAGGAGTTCCTGATAAACATGGGTTCAGCCACCAGCTCACAAGCATCCATCACCCCATATGTCATGGAGGTGGGTGACACAGTCTTCACAGCAAAGGAGTGTCCAAGTAAGTCTCCTGTGGTCATCACTTTAATACTGTAGCAGTCATAGTGGCAGCCTCTGCATACCTGTACATGGATGTCAGGTCAATCTGCATTTGGGGGGGTTGTAACGTACACATGTGCACACATACTCAGAATGTCAGTAATGTGGGCAGTATCACAGTTTGTATGGTACATGTTAATATACGCACATATTATCCTGTACCAATGCCACATTTGTGTTTGCTGACAATACCTCTCCCCTCAATTTCATAGGTACATCTGGTGTGGCCAGAGTCCAATATCCTGTAGCCGGTGAATGTGAAACTGTTTTGTTATGGCTCATTTATACCATGGACACAACTGTTAAGCTTAGCCATAGTACAATACTTGTATGTTCAGTTGTGCAGGGGTTCACTGTAGTGCATTGAACTGGTAATCACAGTAGCATATTTGCAGGAGTTGTAACATATTTGCACATAGTTTTGTGAAGGTGTATGCAGTCTAGTATACAGGGGGCAATAGTATGGTGGAGACAGGTGCACTGTGTTTTAAGTGAAGGTCCATCACATACACTGACATGTTGCTTATCTCACAGGTGTATAGTACTGGCAACATTAACTGGACTTAGCTGTACTGCATGTTGTTAAGGGCCTGTCTTGTTGTGTCTGTTGTGGTCTGCTTGTGTGTTGTGCATGGGCTCAGTAATAAGGTGTGGTATGTATAATGCAGTTGTGGCATCTCACCTGTATGTTTGTGTGTGGATCAGCAGACATAATAGTGCAGGTATTAATCTAGTCATGTTGTCTTCCTCCTCACAGCTGACCATAGGGGTTGGAGTCTGTCCCCCTCACAACCTGATGTCAGTGTCTCATCAGACTCTGATGTTTATGGTGGCCATAGTGAGGCACAGGTGGTGTTGTTGGGTGCTGCATCTGTCCCATGGGTTGGCATCCTACTTCCTCCCATAATGTCCCTGCACATAGTCAGTATGCCCACACATACCCAGTCCCATGCAGCCACAGATTTTGGAGAGTCAGAGAGTTGTGGCATCAAACAGGAGTGTGGTGACCATGGCATCTGTGACTGTGGACACTAGCCATAGCCAGAGAGCTGGCGAGGTCCCACACAGGCAATTGACAGGGGTGCTCGAAGGAGGACTGCTGCCCGTCCACCTCCTGTCACAGGTGTCACATCACGAGTCACTTGACGCATGTTTTATTCCATCATGGAGGCACAGGCACTTTCCGAATTCAACACCAGACAGATGCTCAGGATCATAGATGTATCAGTGTCTGGCATCCATGACTCCATCCACAACATTGGTGATGCCATGCATCATTTTGCCAATGTAGTGAAGAGATGGTTGGGTGAGACATTGTCTGTGCTAGAACATGTGGTGGGAGTAGGGCGTAGGACACGTGGACGCAGGTCAGCATCAATATCAGCTGAGAGTCCACACATGCACAGTCATGCTCCCATATTGGCAGTACCACCAGCACTACAGAGAGGAGGGTGTTGTCCACACCACAATATGGCAGGTCATGAGGACATGGACCCAGCAGACACCAGTCACCATCAGCAAGTAATACCACATCTGACTCTGGGCATGGTGGTGCCAGTGCCACTCCTGGCAGAGCCAGTTCCCTTGTTCATGGCCAGAGATGGTGAACTGTTCAGTCTGCCATGTGTGGTCCACAGCTGTCTAACATACTCTCATGTAGGGCTAGCATGTGGCTTGACTGTGTATGCACACACACTCACAAATCACTGTCACATGCAGGTCACCAACAGACACACACAGCTCCTCTCCATGGCCCAGCTGACCAGCACTCCACCAGACAAACACACACACACACACACACACACACACACACACACACACACACACACACACACACACACACACACACACAAAATGTCAATTGTGTGGTACAGCCTAGGCCTTTTGTAACCCAACACCATGCCCTGTGGATGTGATGATACCTGTGCAACATCCTTGTTATCCATACCATCAATGTAGGGGCATGCAAATATGTATCTGATGCACAGGGTGACTATAGTACATTTAATGACAGTTTGTAGTGCAGTAGTGTTATGCCCTGTAGTAAAATATTGGTCTACAGAGTTAGGACTATAGAGAGGTAATAACCATCTTTTTTCTGGATGCTATACCTTTACCTATGGAACGAACCATGTACAAGCATTTTCTGACCACTGCCACTACATGATGGTTGAATGTGAAATTGTTATTAACCTGAGTACCCAGGTCTCTCATCACAGGCTGTGTGTTTAGGGGGTTGCCTTTGATGTGGTATACAGTGGGCGGGGTGTGTCTTTGCCGAATGGTATGATGATACAGTTTTTTGCATTTAGCTTGAGGCCAGGACTTTGGCACTAGTCCATAGTTGATGTAAGACCCTCTTGCAGTATGTTAACATCATTTAGAGTGTCAATGACAGATAGCACCCAACTTATAGTTGTCCACAAACTTGGTTAGTACCTACAATTTTAGGTGGTGGTGGGTAGATACATGTGGGTTATTTAGGAGCAGCAGCTACTTACAGGGCCTCAAAATGTATACATGTTGCACACACATATGCAAGACAGACGGGTTGCCACTTTATCAAATGCCCAATGTGGGACGCTTGTTGTAGTAACATGAGAGGTGGCAGGACAAACCATACCCATGGTGAGTGCAATGGACAGAGCTTTCATTTTCGTTGCGGACATAACAGTTTATTTTTGTAGCATTTGCCTAGATTATGCTATTTCTCATAAGCTTTAGGTCTTTCTGATGTAAAATGACTGTTAGAAAAATGTAGGAAATGTTTGTTGTCCTACACTCTTGGGACATTTGTATTGTTTTAGTTGTTTTAACAGGACACACCTGGCCAAACATGGACTGCAACTTACACACACTCATGAACTATCCGTGTTGAGAGTAGAACTCCTACTGTCTAGCTGTACATACTATAGCGCTATATATGTATTGCATGCACCACAAAGCTTATGTGTTTTTGGAGTGTCTGTCACTACTGTTCAGAAGGATGATATCTGGAGGTGCTGTAAAGATTGCCAATGGGGGGTTAAGAGGTTTGCTCATGCCCTTAAAATTGTATAACCACTGCATACGCACAGGCAAGACAGACACACTGCTGCGAGGGGACATGCTTACACTCACACATACACTCACAGAGTTGCCAGTTGTGAGATTAGAACCCCATACCTATCTAGTTATATACACTATAGTACTACATACTTATCACATACTCTATGGAGCTATTGTGTTTGGAGAGTGTCTAACTGTGTTTCTAAGGTGGATGACATCAGTAGTCCCTGAAAAGGTTGCCAATGGGAGGTTAATAGGTAGTTAAAATTGTATAACCATCACACACACAGGCAAGACAGCCACACTGCTGTGAGAGGATATGCTTATACACACACATACACTCACAGAGTTGCCAGTTTTGGGAGTAGAACCCCTACCTATCTAGTTATATACACTATAGTACTATATACTTATCACATGCGCCATAGAGCTATTGTGTTTGGAGTGTGTCTAATGTGCTTCTAAGATGGATGACATCAGCAGGCCCTGTAAAGTAAGCCAATGTGGTGGTTAACAGGTAGGCACAGGCCTTGAAATGTATTAGCATTGCACACACATAGACAAGACAGACACACTACTGTAAGGGGGTATACTTACGAACTCGCAGAGTTGCCGTGGTTGGGTTTTGAACCCTTACCTATCTAGATGTATATACTATAGTGCTACATATTTATCACATGCTCCACTGAGCTTATGTGCTTGGAGAGTGTCTACCACTGCTTTTGGGGTGGATAACATCAGCAGCTGTTGACAGGGAGGCCACTGTTGTGGAGGACACTAGTCACAAGGCTATAAAATGATTGACCATTGCACAGACATAGGCCTGTTGGGCATATATATACTGCTGTATGTGGAATATCTATATATCTACACACACACACACACACACACACACACACACACACACACACACACACACACACACACACACACATACACACACACGGTGGCTGATGTGATTAGAACCCATACCTACCTACTAATGCACACTACAGCTCACCATACTAGTTGCACACGGCTAACAGCAGAACTACATCACTCTATACCTTTCTGTGTCTCTCACCCCCTCTCTCTGTCTCTCACTATATATATATATATATATATATAATATATATATATATATATATATATATATATATATATATATATATATATATATATATATATATATATATATATATAAACCTATATATATGTATCTATATAAAACCCTACAGATACATATATATGTTATGTATATGTGCCACATCCTGCTGATAGATAAGGGTAATCATGTCTGATGGGGATAGGGAGAGACAGTCAGATATACATAGCTGTTTGTATGCACAGAGATATATTGACATTTCAGTTCTATAGGCAGATGAAGCTTCAGACATGGGCTGAAATTAGCTAAGTGTAGGAGCATGCACAATGTGATCACCAGTACTTACAAGGGGACTCCAATCCAGACCTACCTGTACTCCAGTTCGGGATTTTTTCTGCTACAACCAGTTGGCTGCTGCACCTAATTAAACAGTTCATCACCTCCCTGATATAATGCCCAAGGGA
Source organism: Protopterus annectens (assembly GCF_019279795.1). Lineage (NCBI taxonomy): Eukaryota > Metazoa > Chordata > Ceratodontiformes > Protopteridae > Protopterus > Protopterus annectens. The sequence continues at coordinate 1,827,119,937 of NC_056737.1, forward strand.
TTCCCCAGTTGTGTGCTGGCCATAATATCTGACTCAAACCTAGGGTGTGTACAGATTGTATTAGACTGAACCTGGTTTTTCATCTTATGTCTGGTATGTTTTATATACCAATGTGATTTCCTGGTACAACAGTGACAGATCATTATAGATTGATGTGAGGAACTGCTGACAGATATTTGAGTTACTGACTCCATACACTGCAAGGAACCCATGCTATGACCTGTTATATTCTGCACTTTCCACATTTGTCTGGCCAGTAGTTCATCCTTCTCCTTATATGTGGCCCTTTGTCCTGCTCCTGAAACTGGCTTTGCCCACACTTGCTGCTCTATGCAGTTGTAGGTACAGTATACTGTGACTGGGGTACAAGATATAACACCACACACAGGATTACAGACTTCGCACCTCTGTACCTGTTTTGTAGGATGTCGAGCATTGCGCCCCATATGCTGCTCTGTTCCTCAGACAGTTTGTGTTGTATTGGTATTATAATGCTACATGGTGCCCCTACCTCTCAACCTCTTAGAGCAAGAAAACTGAACAAAGCCATATATAAGAGTGGGACACAGGCCCAAAAATAGGGACAATTTTTTATTATTGCTCTTATAAACTTGGAGAGTTGATAGAATGGCAGGTTTTGCATTAGCATGAATTTTCTGAAGGGTATGAAGTCTGCATCTCAAATGTCTGTTATTATTTTCTAACATCAACCTTCATTGATTTGCCACTAGTTTGCCAGAAAACTGCAATGTTATGAAAAACGGACCAGAAATATGAGGCAAAAATGTGGACATTCTGTGAAACTGTGTACATTTGAGAGGTATGATGGTGCCCACTGTTTTGTTGTAAGTACTGACACATTTATGTGATGGCCTTTACATCCTGGTGCTATTCTGACTTGTTACAACCTGCTGTTCTACTAGCCACTGTCTACATTACTCAGAGCTGTCTACCGTCCATATCTGTGGCCCCCTGTCCCTCCATTGTCTCTGGCTTTGTCCAGCTTTCTTGCAGTAACAAATAGTGACATATGGACAGTCTGTAGAACTCCTTCCATAGGTGTAGCTCACATGCAAAACAGTAGGCACAGCCAGTCTTGAACCATGAACACTATCAATCATAGTAATGTATTTAGCCCACTAAGCCATAACAGACACCAGACAGTGCAGTTTAATTCCTGACACTATCAACCACAGACATACATAGCACTTTGGCCCCTGCATATTGTGAAAATGGAAAATGTCACCAGGTTGATTGGGACAGCCCCGGGATTGTGTGGTCTGCTGCTATTACCTTGCAAACATAATGTTACTGCAGTTGTATGGGAACATGGATGTGTTGGGGTTAGGAGACTCTAGCACTGACAGTCATGCATCTGTCCTATGACCCCAGCTGTTTGTCATTTTACTCACATAGTGCAGTGAGTTTTGCTGCCTTGGGGCCTACTGCATATTATGAGGTGGCCAGTATTGGGCAGAGAGTTCCTGTTGTCCCACATAGCTGTCAGTTGTCTGCAGGTATACCAGTAGTGCACTCTATTCCCCTGCATGCATGCAGCAGGTCCATACATATGCTAAAATAGTCTATAACTCATACATTTGGTGCAAAGAAGAGTGACTTACCTTGTGCCTGCAGCAGTTGAGATAACAGTGCTTCAGGGCTGACTATGTAAGATACATGCAGTACACAGACAATACATGGTAAGGTACAGGTTGTGTTGTGGGTGTCATTCTTTTTACTATGTGTGTAAGCCGGAGTGAGGTGTCATTCCCTAGGTCCCAAGGTTGCCAGTCCATGTGCTATGCATTGCATCTTTGCCAAGGCCAGGGCATGTTGGGCATGCCTATGTCTGCCTACAGGGACAGGCTCAGGGGGTTCCTCCTCCGAGTCCTCCCTGTGGGTGTGGGGACCTTGGCATTGGTGACGGGCTGTGTGCCCCTTCCCTGTGATGTTCCTGCGGCAACTGTTTCCGCAGGATCATATTGTGTAATATGGCACATACTGTGAACATGTTTGCACATGTGGCTGGAGAGTACTGCAGGGCTCCACCAGATATATCGAGGCAGTAGAACTGTGACTTGAACAGCCCAAACACATGCTCTGTGATGTTCCTAGTTTGTGTGTGTGCCTCATTATGGCATTTTTTGGTAGATGTGTGTGCATTTCTGATGAGTGTCATCATCCACAGTTCCAGTGCATAGCCAGCATCCCCCAGTAGATCGCCATATGGGATGTCCCCTCTGGCAAATGTCTGGTACAGCTGTGATGCATGCCAGATATGAGAATTGCGATAGCTGCCAGCACACACATTCATGATAATGCCCTAGGCATTGCACATTACCTGGCAGTTGATGGATTGATACCCCTTGTGGCTGATGTAGACTCTACCCTCCTCACCACATGGTGCTTTGATATGCACATGAGTGCAGTCTATGACACCCAGTACGTCAGGGTTTTGTGCTACTCAGTGGAAAAGACACATATTGCTTGCCCTCTCCTCAGGGGTTCAGGGTAAATATATGCGCTCACTAGCATGTCGCAAATGGAACTCTCTCCCCACCTCCCTAAGGACTATGCAGAACAGGGTCTATATTATTTCAGGGAATGCTTAAAATAATGAATGACGTTTAATCGACCCAATAAAATCGAAATCCCTCAATCCTGAAGACACGGAACAGCAATTTTTTTCCCAGGGAAAAAAAATTGCTGCTCCGTAAAAAAAAAAAAAAATCCAAAAACAAAATAAAGTGTGGGGGGGGGGCTTCAACCCCCACACCACCCAATGTGGGGGGCTGTGCCTCCCACACCCCCCCTACTTAAATATACCAATTCTGGGATCGCACTACAGTGGAGGAAATGGCAAAGTCCTGAACATGGCCCAGTGTTTTATTTCCCTGTGAAAAAAATTGCTGTTCCGTGTGTTCAGGATTTAGGGATTTCGACTTTATTGGACCGATGAAACAGCGTTCACTGTTTTAAGCGTTTGCTGAAATAATATAGACCCTGCAGAACACTGACAACTTTAAAATTCAGCTTCACTCCTACCTCTCTTCTAAATGGAAATGTAACTGCATTCTCCCAATCTAGCTTTCTTTCTTCTTCTGCATCTAGCCTTCCAAAAGCAGGGTTCTTCCTTAAAGACTGCTTATCCACATAATACTTCTTCTATGTAAATATTGTAATTATTTTTTCTCTTTCTCTCGGAAATGTATTTGTATTCAAGAGCCATATGACATTTTTTATGTAAATTTTGTACATCCTATTTTTTTCACTCTGATTTGTACTGTCTATTTGTAACTTTTTTAGGAATATAAGATGAGGTGCATGGCAAAGAGAGAGGTGGTGAAGGCTAAGGATAAGGCATATGAAGAGTTGTATGAAAGGTTGGACACTAAGGAGGGAGAAAAGGACCTGTACTGATTGGCTAGACAGAGTGACCGAGCTAGGAAAGATGTGCAGCAGGTAAGGGTGATAAAGGATAATGAGGGAAACATACTCACAAGCGAGGAGAGTGTGTTGAGGAGATGGAAAGAGTACTTTGAGGAGCTGATTAATGAAAAGACTGAGAGGGGGAGAAGGTTGGATGATGTGCAGATAGTGAATCATGAAGTGTAGTGGATTAGCAAGGAGGAAGTAAGGATAGCTATGAAGAGGATGAAGAATGGAAAGGCTGTTGGTCCAGATGACATACCTGTGGATGCATGGAGGTGTTTAGGTGAAATGGCAGTAGAGTTTTTAACTAGATTGTTTAATGAAATCTTGGAAAGTCAGAGGAAACTGAGGAATGAAGAAAAAGTATTTTGGTACCAATTTTTAAGAATAAAGGTGATGTGCAGAGCTGTAGTAACTACAGAGGGATTACATTGATCAGTCACAGCATGAAGTTATGGGAAAGAGTAATGGAAGCTAGGTTAAGAAGGGAGGTGATAATTAGTGATCAGCAGTATGGCTTCATGCCAGGAAAGAGCACAACAGATGCAATGTTTGCTCTGAGAGTGTTGATGGAGAAGTACAGAGAAGGTCAGAAGAAGTTGCATTGTGTCTTTGTAGACTTAGAGAAAGCATATGACAGGGTGCCTAGAGAGGAGTTGTGGTATTGTTTGAGGAAGTCGGGAGTGTCAGAGAAGTATGTAAGAGTGTTACAGGATATGTATGAGGGTAGTGTGACAGTGTTGAGGTCTGCAGTGGGAGTGACAGATGCATTTAAGGTTGAGGTGGGATTACATCAAGATCAGCTCTGAGCCCTTTCTTATTTGCAATGGTGATGGACAGGTTGACAGAAGAGATCAGACAGGAGTCCCCATGGACTATGATGTGTGCAGATGACATTGTAATCTGTAGTGAGAGTAGGGAACATGTGCAGGAGACCCTGGAGAGGTGGAGATATGCTCTAGAGAGAAGAGGAATGAAGGTCAGCAGGACTAAGACAGAATATATGTGTGTGAATGAGAGGGAGGATAGAGGAATGGTGAGGATGCAGGGAGTAGAGGTGGTGAAGATGGATTAGTTTAAATACTTGGGATCAACAATTCAGAATAATGGTGAGTGTGGAAGATAGGTGAAGAAGAGAGTACAGGCAGGATGGAGTGGGTGGAGAAGAGTGTCAGTAGTGATTTGTGACAGAAGAGTACCAGTAAGAGTGAAAGGGAAGGTCTACAAGAGGGTAGTGAGACCAGCTATGTTATATGGGTTGGGGCGGTGGCATTGACAAAAAGGCAGGAGTCAGAGCTGGACGTGGCAGAGTTAAAGATGTTAAGATTTGCACTGGATGTGATGAGGGTGGACAGGATTAGGAATAAGTATATTAGAGGGTCAGCCCAGGCTGGAAGGTTTGGAGACAAAGCCAGTGAGGCAAGATTACATTGGTTTGGACATGTGCTGAGGAGGGATGCAGAGTATATTGGGAAAAAGATGCTAAGGATGAAGCTGCCAGGTAACAGGAAAAGAGGAAGGCCTAAGATAAGGTTTATGGATGTGATGAGAGAGGACATGCAGGTGGCTGGTGTGACAGAGCAAGACGCAGAGGACAGGAAGAAATGGAAACAGATGATCCGCTGTGGCAACCCCTAACGGGAGCAGCCGAAAGGAGAAGAAGATTTGTAACTGCTTTTTACTACACAATTCTGTATCTTCAGTTGTATTTGTATTTTGCATTGTGGAGCTTTTCTCCCCGGGCCTCCACTGAAAACAGGGTCCCTGAGCCCAGTGGACTTCCTCGGTCATCAACCTATAAATAAATAAATGAATGTGTTTGCATGGCAGCCAGGAACTGGTGGAGTACAGTGGAAGCAGATGCCTGTGAGACCCCCATCATGTACCCAGTAGATCTTTGAAAAGTACCTGTAGCTAGTATTCTAAGGGCTACACATACCTTTGTTTCCACTGGGATGGGTTCCCCTCTATTGGCTCTGGGACTGAGTTGAAGGCAGCAAAGCTCACACTGGAGCGCTTTACTATCTCCAGGTCATGTAGTCCGAAGAAGGATACCCTGGGCCTGAAGACTGTTCTCCTTCTCATTCTAGGCCTATTGTCAGCATCAGCACCAGCACTGATCTCAGCCTCTAGCACATACAGATGTAGCAGAGCAGCCTCTATCATTTTGTCAGTTAAAATTCCCAAGTGTGTACTCCAATGGTGCAGAGTATGTTGGAAAAATCAGATTGAAGGGTGTATGTATACTTTATAGTGGTGTGCTATAATGCATTCCACTTGCCAGGTTTATCACTGAAAGTTTTGAATGGCCCAGTGTCAGAAAACATGGCTTATCATTCATTTATACTTGATTGGCTTCTATTTCCTTTTTTTTTTTTTTTTAATTCAGTTCCCTGCTAAGTACTGCAGCATAGCATGCAAACTCGCGGCACTAGTATAAACAGTGCTCAGCAGTTTAGACACACCCCCATGCACGGGCACGCTCAGCTTAGCTTAAACCAGCTAAAACATGCAATGTGGGGCTAAACACAGCTTAGCAGCACTGGACACACCCCTGTGCTTAGTAGTGCTTAGCTGAGCGTAAACGGGCACCACTGAGCTCCAATCTGCTTAAACATAGTGTGACACACCCCCCTTTTGATGTCAGCTGCATGTTCTACTAACACCAGCATGGTTGTGGCCCTACACGGGCTTTATCTGAGGACACAGTGGCCCATATTTGCTATTCAGTAACCCCAGCTCATTTACATACATATCCTTGCATATACCCTGGATGCTTCACTACTCCAGGGCCTGCCTCCTTAGCAACCACTGAAACCTGCCATCGTACACTCTGCATGCAGGGAACTATAATGCATTATTTTTGCAAATGTCTTATTTTCAGTTTTTCAACATTTTAATTTTTTTTTTTTGCATAATGGCATGTTTGCGCTTTGCTGCGTGCCATGCAAATGTAATATATGTATTAAAAAATTTAATTTTATAATGATTTCCATTGCTTTTTTGACTTACTGAGCAGTTTTGGGCATTTCCATGCCTACATTGCAATATTCAACCTTCTTTTTGGGCTTTTACAGCCCCTGTTTAATTTTTACATTTCTGTACATGGTTATTTTCCATGCACATTTCTGACACCAGGACTGCTCCTACACGGGTATCTTTCTGCTTATTGGATTGCAAATCACCCTCATTTGCATGGATTTCACCTGCTTATGAGGTGATTTGCATTGCACAGACACTTGTGTGCCCGCACGCTCGTGCACGCCCCTCTACTCTGTTTACTGGATCACTCGGCTGCCAGATTCCTTGTTGGTGCTGTGCCATTTATTGAATTCCCCTCTTTATTTACACAAATCTTGTTTTTTTATAGGTTCATAGGTTCATAGGTTCATAGGTTCATACTAGGCTATCTGCCCTAGGGCATTTATAAGCCTAGCCAGAGTTGTGTGGCTTTCACCACCCCTTAGGTTGAAGAATACTATACCCATTAGTTTGCAGTGCCTCTGTCCAGCAGTGATACAGAGATGATCCCCGGGGTAAACCTACGATCTCCCATCCACTGGTCAAGATTCCTCTTGAACAGAGCCAGTGAGGTGCTCTGTCTCACATGGACCGGGATTCTGTTCCACAGCATAGGGAGTCTCTGGGTGATGAATCTGTCCCTCCAGCATCCTATTTATATCCGTGTTGAGGTTTAAGTCTCTTGCTCTTGTGGCTCTGGTGGATTTGGATTTTTTGAGGTGGAGCATGTCCATTAATTCCAGGTTGGACATGGCCTTGTATATCAGGCACAGGTCACCTCTGAGCAGACGGTATGCGACTGAATAGAGCTGGAGTTTCTTCAGTCGGGCAGCATATGGCATATTTTTGAGCCCCTTTATCCTTTTGGTGAGGAACTTTTGGGGTCTTTCCAATTGCTGCAGGTGTCGGGTAAGATACATTCCGAATGGGGCATTGCACAGGAACTTTTGGGGTCTTTCCAATTGCTGCAGGTGTCAGGTAAGATTGGTCTGATAAGTGAAGAGTACAGGGGAACAATGACCTCCCTTGATCTGGATGTGAATCCCTTCATAATCAGGTGGGCAATGTAGAAGGTCCTCCTAACCACTTTGGCAATGTGAGTGTCAAAAGAAGGGTTACTGTCAACTTGGGTCCCCAGGTCCCTGATAACCTCTTCTGTGCTTAATGGATTGCCACCTATGTGGTAACTTGGGGTTACCTTGTTTTACCAAGGGGTATGACTATACATTTTTGGCGTTTAGCTTAAGGCCATGGCTCTGGCACCAGTTATCCATTTCTATGAGACCTCTCTGAAGGATATCTGTGTCTGATGGATTTTCAACTATGGCCCAGTTTGCAGTCATCTGCAAACTTTGTCAGCCACAATCCTCCCATGTTTGCCTGCACTTCTGAAAAGAAGATGCCGAACAAGAGGGGCCCAGGACTGAGCCCTGTGGGACACCGCTTGTGACCGGCTTGAGTCTGACATGGCACCAGCAACTCTAACCCTGAGCGTTCTGTCCTTGAGCCAGTTTGCAACCCATCTTGTGACATATGGGTTTACATTTAAGCTGGTGAGCTTTTCTATGATACCCGAGTGGGGTATTGTGTTGAAAGCTTTTGCAAGGTCAAGGTAGGCTGTGTGAACAGCCTTACCTTCATCAATGGCCATGGTGACTGTTTCAAAAAAGTCGACCAAGTTCAAGAGGCATAATCTTCCCTTGACAAAGCCGAATTGGGTAGGATCCAATGTCTGTAGGTCCCCTATGTCTTTATTTATGAGTTCCATTATGATCCTCTCCATAGCTTTGCAGACCAGGCTTGTTAAGCTTATGGGGCGGTAATTACCAGGGTCCGTAGAAGCACCGCCTTTGTGGAGTTGGACCACAGTTGCCGTACGCCACTCTTTGGGTACGTATCCTGTGGTAAGGCTAAGATTAAACAGCAGCCTTATGTGTGGGTTTTGTTCCTCATTGAGTTTGTGTAGCACACAGCCAGGGACACCATCCGGTCCCATTGATGCTGTGTTTTTAGCTTTAGAGAGAGCAGCTCTCACCTGGGCATTTGAGATGATTGGGAGGCTACACTCTGCTGGGATAGATATTTCTCCTTTTGGGGGGAGGGAGGGGAGAAATTTTCACTGAACCTGTCTGCCAGTATGTTTGCAATGCCTGTGGGTTCAGTGATTTTTGTATCATTTTGGACTAATTCTGAGCATATCTGGGAGTTTCCACCCAGATTTCTAACATAGTTAAAGAAGGCCTTATGATTGTCTTTTGAGTCCTTGGCGATTTTTCTCTCAAAGTTGGCCTTGGATAATTTTATGAGTGATCGTAGTTTTTTACTAGTATTGATCAGAGATGTCTTCCCTTTTAAGGATTTTGCTCTATCTTGTAGTAGCTTTCTCCTCTTGTTGTAAAGTTTGTTTATGGCTGGGGTCCACCAGATCGGGCGCTTGCCTTTGGTGGAAAGGGTCTTGATTTTATTTGGGATTGCTTGATCCATGCAATCCTGGAGGTGCTCGTAGAAAGCATTTGTAAGGGATTCAGCAGCGTGGGTTGTGGTTTCCAGTGGCTCAGGGGCCTTGAAGGATACCACACCAGTCTTAAGAAGTGTGAAGTTGGCTTTTGAGAAGTTCTTCACTGTGGTCTTTTTTGTTGGGGGTGGGGCGGGATGTGGATCTCCAGTGAGATTAGTTTATGGTCTGATCTCACCAATGAGGGATATACTTCCAGTGTGGAGCATTTTGTCCTCATGTTTGTGATGATCAGGTCTAGTATATTTTCACCTCTTGTGGGAATGGTGACAAGTTGTTCCATAGCATTTGAGTTTATGAACTCCAGGAACCTTTGGGCTAGGGTATTGGGGCTTGAGTAATGTTCCCAGTCTATGTTTGGGTAGTTGAAGTCACCCAATATGATGGTGTTTGGAGAGACATTTATACTCTCCAGTGTCTTCAGGAAGGCTGTGTGGGGTTCCTGAGTTTGAGAGGGTGGCCTGTAACATGCTACAAACTGTAGAGCAGTTTTGCCTATGGTTAATTGCACCTGAATGGTCTCTGATGCTTCGTGAGTTGCCACCAGCCTGGAGATGTGGGTATCCTTGATGAATATGGATACACCCCCTCCTTCTGTGGTATGGTCCGGGTTTTGGGGCCAGAACGCATGATATGAGGTAAATCCTGATAGTGCTGGGGTGCTCTCAGGAGCCTTGAACCAGGTTTCAGTCACAGCACAGACATCGATGTTCTCCATACTGAGGAGGGCTTCGAGGGCATGCATCTTGAGATTTAGACTTCTGGCATTGAGCAGCATTACCCTTAGTTTTTTTCCATTATTGTTTTCTAGGGTAGTGGGTTTAGAATTTGAGCCATGTCTAAAAAAGGCACTATGAGGGTGGCAAGAGCCTTTGCCAAGATCCGAAAACCCAGGAGAGACAGGTGCAAGCCATCCCTTGAAGCAGCGTGGCTTGTCAAGCATGTCATTCCAGGCAGACAGACATTGGATCCCCTTAGAATGACACCAGAAATTAAGCCAATTATTAAAACTGATCATTTTGTCTCTGTATTGTGGCATCATTCTTGGTGAAGGTAGGATACTGCTCAGGGTCAGGGTCATACTAGCCTGGGCTACATAATCTGAGAGCTCCTTTATGTCTCTTTTCATGTAGTCCAGGGAGGTACATCTCAGGTCATTCACACTGGCATGGACAATGACTGACTCATACTTGTACTTGCTGTGGAGTGACCTGAGTGCTTGTGTTATGTGGCGGATTCTAGTGCCCGACAGGCAGCTTACTGTGACCCTCTCCTTGTTCAGTCTGGTGAGTGGGACGTCAGTGTGTCTGACTATGGAGTCACCTATGACAAGTGTGTCTGGCATTGTGTTTGGCCTTAAGGGCTGTGACTGATTTGCACACTGACTTTGTGATCTATGTGTTGCTTGTGTTATGTCATGAGGTGGCAGTTGTTTGGGTGTCTGCTTTGGAGGCCTCTGCTGTTTTGGTAGATTTTTGATCAGTGCCTCCGAGTATGTCTCTGTGTGTTTATGTGTTTGATTTGTAGTTGAGATAGTTCTATGTGAGACTGGGTTTATGGTGTGTGTGGTTACCTTCTCCTCCTGTCTGGTTTTGCCAGTCCTGAATTGAGAGAGCTCAGCCTCCAGTTTGGCTATATAGTTGCATCTTTCGCATGTATTTGTGTTTTGTGGGAGGAGGAGAGGGTTGTCTGTGTACATGAGGCAATTGTAACATTGCCTCAATATTCCCAGATTCACCAGCTGAGCAGGTGAGGACGCTAGCAACTGACCCTTTGACATGCTAGAAGAAATGAAAAAGTTTGCTGTGTAACTGAGTCAGAAAGGACCTATAGGGAAGTGGGTACTCAAGGGGGTTTTAAGCTAGTGAAGTACTTTGTATAATATAGAAGTGCTTTACCTGACTAAAAAATGCTTTAGGAACAAGTGCTGAGCTTTACAGATAGAGAATAGACTGTTTAGATTACAAGTAGAGCAGTTCTAAGGGAAGAGCAGACTTTACGGAGCCAGAAATAGTTTAACCTTGTTTAACCGGCGGGCAGCCAAACAATTAAATGAAACAGCAAACAAACACTTTTCGACTTGAATTAGACTAATTTCGACTAAAATGTACTTTTAAGTGCAGATAAAAAAAATGCAGTAAATAACTATGAAAACAGTTAAAGCTTGCTCTAGGTAAGCAGTAGAAGGTAAAACAAATATAAAAGCAGCAGGATACTTAATCAGGAAAGCAGTCGCGTTTTTCAGTTCTCTGTAGCCAGGAAGACTCAACAGGACCACATGGAGCTGTGTCTGAGCAATATGGCTTCAAAAAAATGCCAGAGGCAGATTTTAACCAGGGAACTTCAAAAGAGCTAGAAATGGTCCAAAATGACCAATTACTACAGCTTCTTGTGCTGAGGTCACTTCCCTCAAGAACAGGTAGGCTATTCAAGGCTCCCCACTCCCACTGGTGAGCTAAGAAACTTCTTTCTATCCAAGTAAGGCAATGGACAACACAGGAACTACAACACAGCCCAGGATACAGCAAGGCCTGTAAACTGGTCTAACTAGTTTAGGAGAGGCAGGAAAACAAGGAATATTTTTTTTATGTAATAAGAATGATGTTTACTTTCTTTTCATGGTAATATTTGTGAGGTATTTGGAAAGGCTTGAATGAAGAAAAGGACAATTAATATTAGGTGGCTAATAATATACTCTTCTGGGTCTTGCTTGTTTTATCTTTTTATTAATAACCTTTCATTTTCTCATTCATACAATTAGCTCTTTATGCTGGCCATATCATCCTTCTAAAAGGAGGTGGCATAAGCAGATTTTCAAAGAATAATCAGAAAGACTATTGCAATATTTGTCATGCTTTCTTAGCAAAATATATGTCATAAACTCACATAAAAGCTGTACTGTCTGGCGTATACCAAAGGTTGAGCATAAAATGGCCCACGAAGAAAACTGACTCTCATTAATTTTGCTCAGCTGGCCCAACCTGCGCAAATACCAAACTAAAACATAGTTAAAACTGGCATAGTTTTGCCATTTGAATCAGAAACAAAAAAAAGGAAATGTTAATTCCCAAACTAGAATATAATCTTCTAATAACTCTAAATGCTCTTCAAAATACCTTCTTTCTTTAGGCTATTTTTAATGAAATTTGTCACTTTTTAACAATTTCTGTGTGATATGTGTATCAATGCTGCTAAATGCGAAAAGCAAGCTGTCTTCCAATTATTTCAATGACCACCATTCTGCTAAAGACTTTCACTTTCATACTTCTGCATGCAAACTATTGTTTGAAAAACTACTCTGAGATGTACAGTGAATAATCTGTGTGTCTTTAAATCATCTGCAAAACTACTATGACTTCTTTGAAAATTTATGTATAATATATATTGATCACTATATGTACTATATTTTATTTTCTTAATGTGTAATATGTTTCCACCCATTATTTCACATACACAAATTTCCATACCTGTCTAATTTAACGAGGAATAATCTCTATATGTCTTCATGTGGCTGTAAAACTTCTATAATGTTTGATAAATAATCTTTGCATAGTCTGTGTTAATCTCTATATATTCTACATAAAATGCCTGAAGTATAAGAAGTTTGTCCTGCCTGTTTTCCATATGGGATCATAGGTAAGTACTACGTTATCTGCCCTTGCAGGCCATTTAATACTAGCCAATTTACATTTTTGTACTCAAAATAACCTACCCCATTTGGTTATAAAGTGGGTTTACTCATCCCATGGCCAATAATTATATATTGTACCTAACAACAACTGGGTTCATAACACTGATAATTTGATGGGACAAGTGTGTGCGATAAAACATTTAGGAGCTGCCTCTGTCCATTGATAGTACATAGGCAGTCCTGGGGCAATTTTTTTGTTTTCCATCCATAGATCCAAGTTGCACTTGAATATGTTCAGGGATGAACTTTGTTTTATGTGGATGGGGAATCTGTTCCACAGCAGTGTTATCTTCTGTGACATAAGCCTGCCCCTCCAAACCATTCTGTTTAAGTTGCAGAAGAGGTTTATATCCCATACCGAGTATTTCTGATACCATCTGACTTCCTGATGTGCAGTAAATCCATCAGATTTGGGATAGAGGATGCTTTCTACGCCAGACACAGGTCACTGCTTTGCAGTCTGTAGGATACCGAGTATAGTGACAGGGCTTTGAGTCAGTCCATGTAAAACATGTTGTTTAGGCCTTGTGTCCTTTCAGTAAGGTATCTCTGTGGGTAGTCCAGTTGTTGCATATCTGTAAACCTATCAAATCTCAGTATTTACATGAAATGAAGTTTGGGACTTGTTGCTGGATGAACAGGCAAATAAATTACATATTAGTATACCTTACAGATGAAAGATCTTCTCAGCAGTTGTCTAACTGAGAGACTAGCAGTACAGAATTAAAATAAATTGCCTTAGTCTCTCCACCAGTAAGCCCCCACCCCCAGAATGTGAATCATCACTGGAAAACACTGTGACTGGATGGCTCATTGAAATAACTTCATGACCTCTTGATATAATAGGTAACAGTATGCCCCACCATATTTATTGATGTACCAAGATACAGCCATATTGAATGACTGCTTGGATATGATGTTCTTTGGTAGGAAGCCTTGAAATGCTAAAGGGAAAAGGTACAGAAGCACTGTTTCCAGAGATATTCAGATCATCTGGCCCATCTGGCCATTAAATATCCACCCCCATCCTGGGCAGTTGCATCCATGGAAAGCAGAGCTATAGGAATGGTAAACAGGGTCACCAAGAGCAGAAAAAAATGAAGACCTTTCCCTACCCTTTTAGAATGTTTGTGAGGATGTAGACCCTTAACTTAATGTCATCCCAGCTCACAACTTTACCTCCTTTCTCTCACAGTTCCTAGGCTATGAGTTACGCTGAGATGATGACAAGGATATCCACCTTACATTACTTTTCTATTTTTATAAAGTACAATGCCAAATACTACATCTCCATTTTGGACCCGCCCACCCCATGTCATAGATTGAATTAAAAAAGTACAACTCACAACAGAGATAATGTTGCTAATAATCTGCTCTGAAATTCCATCTGGCAAAATGCAAAGAACAGCAAATGCTACACTGCAAAAGTTCTAAAGTTCTAGAATTACTTTAGCCTGGTATGTATAATGCTACATATGTGACTGTAAAATGCAATGCAAAATGTCACAGGTCAGTTTGGGATCCTCCACTTCCTGTCACAGCTTCAGTCAGAAAAGTACAGCTCTGTTTTTTCAGAATAGTGTTTAGAATATGGCTGTTGTTGTTAAAGGTCAGTCCCATTTGGTAAACTGCAAAGCAGAGTAAATGTTACATCTACAATACGAAAAGTAGGTACTTACGTATTATCGCAACCAGATTTTCGCGGTTGCGAATTTCGCATATTTTGGTAGAGACGAGGTCATGAAACATTGTACGGTGGTATTCACAGTGTTTACTGCTGTGGAATAACTTTGCATTAGCTTGGGGAAAAGAAACATTCCAGAAAACCCTCTTCCAGTTTTTGCATGCATTACACACACACACACACACACACACACACACACACACACACACACACACACACACACACACACACGCTTGAATCGTCATGCATGCTACCGTACTGACAAATGGACTATTTTCACTGAGTGGAAGGAATCCTTCAGAGAAGGCATGCACACAAAGACATGAAGGATGGTTTTGGTTAACGTTTTATTTTTAACAATGTCTAAACATATGATCAGGTCCCACTAAAAAAGCATGCTACATGCCACAAACGACAGGAAGAATCGTATCATCAAGCTGTTTCCTGAAGTGGTCTTAATAGGTTTATTCAGGAACTGACTTTGAGTGTATCTTTCATTTTGTGTAAACTATGGGCATTGCTTCCCAAACGGGGACAGTTTCTTAGCACCATTACTAAAAATCTTGACACATAAACTAGGAAGGGCAGCGATCCTTGAACTTCATATATTGAAATGTTAGAAGGTTGCAGGGTGTTTTTCATGAGTCGCTTTCCTTTTGCTGAGGGTAGATGATATTGATAGCTGATTACGAGTTCCTGATTAAACCTACTAACAACAGTACGGAAAACATGTTACTGGCTGATGCTGCACTTCTTCCTGTCGTTACTGCCATGTTTGGACCTGAAACTATGTTTAAAATTAGTTAAAAATAAAAAGTTGAAGCAAAAGCATAATTTATGTGTCTGTGCCTTTTTATGTGGGAGAAACTGGAGAGCAATTACAGTAAGTAAGACAGCAGCCCTGACAGTAGAAGCCTGTATGCACTTCACTGCAAGCTACATGACATGCTGGCGGTAAAGTGCATACCTGAACAGCGATATCAGCTTACTCAGTTTTTACTGATAACCCTGCCTAAAACAACCTTCAGTGTGAAAGTAAACCCATTGTCTGTCATTGTCACACCACTATCGGTTACATTTCCACATCGGGAAGCAACCATTATTATCGCGAAAATCTGGTTGCGATAATACGTAACAATAGCTGCAAATGTGGCTTTGTAGAGTTACTTAAAACAGAGTATGTGTAATGTTATTTCTCTGTTGCTATAAAAAGTAATGCAGCAGCTCAGTTTAGGAACCTCCCCCTCAACACACTCCAGTGTTACAGCTCCGTTTGAAAATGGACATCTAAGTGTTATATTGATAACAATCCTTTCTGTCAGATAAATCAAAGAAAATGTTAGCGCTCCAGATAGAAAAGAACTGCAGTAGCAAACAATACTTTCTAGAATAACTATAAACTTGTGTGCATAATGTTTCTTCTTCTTTGCTGTAAATTGGATTGCAAAGTGTTTCGGCTCTTAACCATCCCCCCAACCCCCATCATCAAGCATCTCAGAATAGGTCTTTTTCAGTGCAAAATAGGTTGATAATATGTATTTCATTGTTTTTTTTTTCCTTTTTAATTCAACAGGCCAGTGTTAAATGTTGGTGTCTCCAGACATTTTAAAATGTATGTTTATTTATGTCACAGATCTACTCCAATAAGTGCTATACTACTATGTTAATAATGTGCGTTCTCACTTTTTTTAAGCATGTTACTTTTCTTTGACTATAAAAACCCAGCCACTGGGGATGCACAAGCCAGTGCATTTCTTTGTACCGGTCCCAAGCCCGGATAAATGGGGAGGGTTGCATCAGGAAGGGCATCCGGCGTAAAACTTCGCCAAATATTTTCATGCAGTCACCAGTTAATATTTCCATACCGGATCGGTCGAGGCCCGGGTTAACAACGACCACCACCAGTACTGTTAGCCAACAGGGTGCTGGCAGAAATTGGGCTACTGTTGGCTGAAGGAGGAGAAGAGGTGGAAGGCATGGCTGAAAGCAGGAAGAGAGGAGAAAGGCTAGGACTGTGGTAGTGAGGGTCCGAACTTTGAATGTTGGTAGTATGACTGGTATAGGGAGAGAGCTAGATGATATGATGGACAGAAGGAAGGTTGGTATATTGTGTGTGCAAGAGAACAGATGGAAGGGGAGTAAGACTAGGTGTATCGGAGGTGGGTTCAACTTGTTTTATCATGGTGTGGATGGGAGGAGAAATGGCGTAGGAGTTATTATGAAGGAACAGTATGCGAAGAGTGTTTTGGAGGTGAAAAGGGTCTCGGATAGAGTGATGTTTATGAAGCTGGAAATTGATGGTGTAATGATTAATGTTGTTAGTGCATATGTTCCACAAGTTGGGTGTGCAATGGATGAGAAAGAAACATTTTGGAGTAAATTGGATGAAGTGGTGATGACTGTACCCAAGGGTGAGAGAGTGGTGATTGGAGCAGATTTAAATGGGCATGTTGGTGAAGGGAACAGTGGGGATGAGGAAGTGATGGGTAGGTATGGTGTTAAACAAAGGAATGCAGAAGGTCAGATGGTAGTGGATTTTGCGAAAAGGATGGATATGGCTGTGGTGAATACGTATTTTAACAAGAGGGAGGAGCATAGGGTGACATACAAGAGTGGAGGAAGATGCACACAGGTGGATTATATCTTATATAGGAGGGCCAGTTTGAAGGAGATTGGAGACTGTAAAGTGGTGGCCGGAGAAAGTGTAGTTAGGCAGCATAGGATGGTGGTTTGTAGGATGACGTTGGTGATCAAGAAGAGGAAGAGGAGTGTGAGGGCAGCACCAAGGATCAAATGGTGGAAATTGAAAAAGAGTAATTGTGAGGTGGAGTTCAGGGATGAGTTAAGACAGGCACTGGGTGGCAGTGAAGAGTTACCAAATAGCTGGGTAACTACAGCAGAGCTAGTAAGAGACGGCTAGAAAGGTGCTTGTTATCACATCGGGACAGAGGAAGGACAACAAGGAGACATGGTGGTGGAATGAGGAAGTACAGAAGAGTATACAGGCAAAGAGGTTGGCAAAGAAGAAATGGGATTGTCAGAGAGATGAAGAAAGTAGACAGGAGTATAAGGAGATGAGGTGCATGGCAAAGAGAGAGGTGGTGAAGGCTAAGGATAAGGCATATGAAGATTTGTATGAAAGGTTGGACACTAAGGAGGGAGAAAAGGACCTGTACCGATTGGCTAGACAGAGAGACTAGGAAAGATGTGCAGCAGGTAAAGGTGATAAAGGATAATAAGGGAAACATACTCACAAGTGAGGAGAGTGTGTTGAGGAGATGGAAAGAGTACATTGAGGGGGTGATGAATGAAGAGAATGAGAGGGAGAGAAGGTTGGATGATGTAGGGATAGGGAATCATGAAGTACAATGGATTAGCAAGAAGGAAGTAAGGATAGCTATGAAGAGAATGAAGAATGGAAAGGCTGTTGACCCACATGACATATCTGTGGAAGCATGGAGGTGTTTAGGTGAAATGGCAGTGGAGTTTTTAACCAGATTGTTTAATGAAATCTTGGAAAGTGAGAGGATGCCTGAGGAATGGAGAAAAAGTGTTTTGGTGCCGATTTTTAAGAATAAGGGTGATGTGCAGAGCTGTAGTAACTACAGAGGTATTAAATTGATCAGTCACAGCATGAAGTTATGGGAAAGAGTAGTGGAAGCTAGGTTAAGAAGGGATGTGACGATTAGTGAACAGCAGTATGGTTTCATGCCAGGAAAGAGCACTACAGATGCGATGTTTGCTCTGAGAGTGTTGATGGAGAAGTACAGAGAATGTCAGAAGGAGTTGCATTGTGTTTTTGTAGACTTGGAGAAAGCATATGACAGGGTGCCTAGAGAGGAGTTGTGGTATTGTATGAGGAAGTCAGGAGTGTCAGAGAAGTATGTAAGAGTGGTACAGGATATGTACAAGGGTAGTGTGACAGTGGTGAGGTCTGCGGTGGGAGTGACAGATGC
This sequence comes from Protopterus annectens, assembly GCF_019279795.1. Lineage (NCBI taxonomy): Eukaryota > Metazoa > Chordata > Ceratodontiformes > Protopteridae > Protopterus > Protopterus annectens. The sequence continues at coordinate 1,827,138,236 of NC_056737.1, forward strand.
GTTTAAGGTGGAGGTGGGGTTACATCAAGGATCAGCTCTGAGCCCTTTCTTATTTGCAATGGTGATGGACAGGTTGACAGACGAGATCAGACAGGAGTCCCCATGGACTATGATGTTTGCAGATGACATTGTGATCTGTAGTGAGAGTAGGGAACAGGTGGAGGAGACCCTGGAGAAATGGAGATATGCTCTAGAGAGAAGAGGAATGAAGGTCAGTAGGACTAAGACAGAATATATGTGTGTGAATGAGAGGGAGGATAGAGGAATGGAGAGGATGCAAGGAGTAGAGGTGGCGAAGGTGGATGAGTTTAAATACTTGGGTCAATAGTTCAGAGTAACGGTGAGTGTGGAAGAGAGGTAAAGAAGAGAGTACAGGCAGGATGGAGTGGGTGGAGAAGAGTGTCAGGAGTGATTTGTGACAGACGAGTAACTGTAAGAGTGAAAGGGAAAGACTACAAGAGGGTAGTGAGACCAGCTATGTTATATGGGTTGGAGACAGTGGCATTGACAAAAAGGCAGGAGTTTGAGCTGGATGTGGTGGAGTTAAAGATGTTAAGATTTGCACTGGGTGTGACGAGGGTGGACAGGATTAGGAATAAGTATATTACAGGGTCAGCCCAGGTTGGAAGGTTTGGAGACAAAGCCAGAGAGGCAAGATTATGTTGGTTTGGACATGTGCTGAGAAGGGATGCATTGTATATTGGGAAAAAGATGCTAAGGATGAAGCTACCAGGTAACAGGAAAAGAGGAAGGCCTAAGATAAGGTTTATGGATGTGGTGAGAAAAGACATGCAGGTGGTTGGTGTGACAGAACAAGATGCAGAGGACAGGAAGAAATGGAAACAGGTGATCCACTGTGGCGACCTCTAATGGGAACAGCCGAAAGATGATTTATTTTATTTTTATTTTATTTATTTTATTTATCATTTGTTGACCGGGATGATGATGATGACTTTTCTTTGACTATAAAGTGTAATGCAAACTATCACTGTGTTCAGTACCCCCATGTCACAGGCCCAGTCAGAGAAGTGCAGTTTGATTACATCATAATGCTGCTGCTGTGTTAATAGTGTGTGTGTGTGCCAACTTATAAAATGCAAGCAGAATGTCATAACAACAGCTACAATAGCAAGTGTTCTTTCTAGAAGTCTTTTAAAAATAGTACATGTTCATTGTCTGCTTCTGTGAAGTGCAATGCAAAATTTCATAGATCCAGGCAGAGCCCCCACCACCACCACCACCATGTTACAGCTCCAAACACGGAAGTACAGTCTGAGTATTTCAGAAAATTTAATATTACCACAAGGAGAGCTTTACTTTGGAAGGAGGCAAGAGGGACAGGACGGAACAAAATGAGTCCATTGCCATGGACACCAAACTCCCTTGTTACATTTCTGATGGTAACTATTGCTTGTGGGGTTTGAGGCTGGAAAGGGTTCTCTGTGAAGAGGTTTCTCTGATCTATCCACCAGTGCATATATAAGTAGCATGTCCTGGCGACCTGAATGGATGATGAAAGAAATCTAATTTATTAGGCCACTGTTCTCTGAGGGTCTACTGGGGGACCCTAATATGGAGCATGGCACTAAGGAATATAGAAATTGGAATTGCCACTGGGCCCAAGACCTTGAAACATGCTTCAGCTGTAAACAATCGGGGGAAATATATATTGCTGAAGGGACAGGAACATGATGTGAGACAAAAAGACATAACAAGATGTATTTAGGGAATATCATATGAAAACTGTAGTTTGAAACAGGAAAGGATGAGCCTTTGTGTGGATCATGGTGACTCTGAACAGGCTGAACAGAATCTCCCTTTACTAAAGAAGAATGTTCTGAATCAAAGTAGGTTGAAGTGGGCTGTAACTACAGACATTCATTTACTAGTCACAGTGAATGAAGGTGGGACAGAATGGAAGCATATAAAGCTGGTAGTCACTGGCTATGACAAAACTATGGAAACATCTGTAATTCCTTGTGGATTTTGATGTGGATATAAGTATTCTGGACACTCAAAGACCAGAGTGATCCTTCCTCTGATAGATATGGAAGGATATACTGCACCATGGCCATTCAAAAACTTCCTTTTGGGAATTAATGTGTTTAAGCTACCAAGTTCAATGATGGTTCTGAGTTCCATGGTTTTCCTGGGGCATCAAAAATAATCTGGAAAAATATCCTAAGTCTTTCTGGTGTAATTACCTCCTGAATGGCTATTTTTAGAAACTTTTACAGGGTGGTAAGTCTGGAAAAATGATCTGCAGCTACAAGTAAATGAAGAACTCATCAACAGGCAAGCTTGGTCATGGACCAAAACCAGATGATGCCAGTTAAATGGAGACATCAGCAACATACACATACATAACAGTGCAGCCCACAAAACTAAAATGGGAACATATGATGCCAAACAGCACCATGTCAAGAAGCAACATTCATTGGATGGTCAGAGAGGTTAGTAACATGTCAAAAAAAGAAACATTTCTTATGCAAACCGCTTCATGGAGAGGTGCAAATGCAGTAGAGAAGAACACATGCAGTCATCAAAGATCAGTAAACTGTACACATTGTTCTCAGTAGATGTGTGCATCTATGGTGAAGTAACTAAGCCTGCGTTATATATGGTTTTGTTGAAAACCCCTCCCATATCTTTTTGTCTTCCTAAGTATGCCAGCTTCCGTAGTTGACATCTTGTAACAGGTTGTCCATACCACAAAGTTCTTTTTTTTCTTTAGCTGAACCTTTGCATGCTGTTTCCTCTTGTTAGTTTTATGCAGCCAGTTATGCTATCAGTTGAGATCAGTAAGAATGGAATGAAACGGCTGGGAAAGGTACTGGATATAATATCTTTTACTCACTTGTACCTGAAGATGCTTCATGCTGCAGGGAAAAATCTCCTACTGGTGGAATTCTGTGAGATACAGCCGGGCAAAGAGACAAAACTGCTGAAATCTGTCTTTGGGCTGACTGCAGCCTCCTGGGAACCTAAGGACCTAGGCCACTGGGACTGTGCTCTTGCTAGGATCCAAACTGGTTAACAGTTAGTTTTCTGTGCTTTTCTTTCCTGTTGCTATGGACATTTCTACAACCACATGTAATTCTGGGTCTTGGTAAAAGTACACCGAGGAAGATGGAATTTAGCACTCAGACCTGCAAAACTTTACCCTTGTTCTTCATGTCTTTGAGGCACCACTAACTTCTGCACCAGAGTAGAAACCAAAAGGTCACCTTGGTATCCATGGTGAACTGAGTCAACTTCATGCAAGTTCAAGTTTATTACACAGCTTAATTACTTCAGCATTTCCAAAAACATAACCTCAGACAGTGCCTTATTTCATATTACAATACATAAAATTAACTGAAATAAAGAATTAAATGTACAGATTACAGTTCTCTTGGAAGATAAAACTGAAATAAAACAATTCAAAAAAGTGGCAAACAACATTCAACAGGCAGCAATAACATGTAAGAAGCAGTGCAGCATGAGAAAAGCATTGTCACAAAGTTCATAATTAAGCATATCCCACTGTTAAAAGAAAACAAACCTCACAAAAATGCCAAAGAGATGCTAATTATAACCAAATTGTCGTAACATATCTCAGCATCCAGCATGAAGAATAACAAAGTTCTATCAAAGGTAGCCAATTCAAGAAATTAGGACAAAATTAAAAGAAATAAGATCATAGGATCTAGTACTACTAGGATTTACAAGGCTATCGACCTGAAGGTCATTTCAAGCCTAGCCAATTCCTCCCAATGTAATACCATAGATATGCTAGTCAATACCCAGGATTGCATTTAGTGTAGACTGCCCATGTAAAGGAGGGTTGTGGGTGCTATCCCCATTAGAATTTACAATGCCCCATCCACTCGTCCAGATTCCTCTTGAACAGTGTCTTAGAGGTGCTGTGCTTCACATGAATTGGCAGTCTATTCCAAACATGCAGCAGTGACTGGGAGACAAATCTGTCCTTCCAGCTTGTCCTTTTTAAGTCACAGGCCATATTTAAGTCCCTGGAACAGGTAGCTCTAGTCCTGCTTGATTTATGGATATGCAACAAGTTCATTAGGCTTGGGACTGAGATTTCTCTGCAAGCCAGGCATAAGTCTCCACTAAGAAGTCTATACAATACAGGGTATAGTGACAGGAATTTTAGTCAGTGTGTGTATGGCATGTGATGGAGTCCCTTGATCTTCATTGATAGAAATGTCTGAGGTCTCTCCAATTACTGCAGGTGTATTGCACAGTACATGCTGAACAGAGCGTTGTACTAATTATGGATCGGATTTGTGCCAAGTATACCGGGGTTATAACCTCCTTCTCTCTCAAGGCAATGCCTTTACTAATTAAGTGTGCTATGTAGAAAGCCTTCCTTACTACAGTAGGCATATGGTGATCAAAGTTAATGTCACAGTCTACTTGTGATCCTAGATCCCTTACCACTTTGTGGGTATTTAGGGTATTGTTGTTGATCTGATAGTGTGAAGGCACATTGCTTCTGCCAAAGTGAATAATGATGCATTTTTCTGCATTCAGTTTGAGACCATGACTAAGACACCAGTCATTGGTTTGTGTAAGACCCTCCTGGAGTATACTAACATCATTTGCAGATTCAATAATTGCACCCAGTTTGCAGTCATCTGCAAACTTGATTGCCACAACCCCTTAGATTTGGTCTGAACTTCTAAGAAGTATATACCAAACAGTAGGGGGCCCAGCACTGACCCCTGTGGCACCCTGCTGGTAACATGTCTGCTGATTGATGTGCAGTCACCCACTTTGATAGTGTGTGTTTGGTTTGTGAGCCAGTTGGTAACCCATCTTACAATAAAGGGGTTTACCTTCAGTTTGCTAAGTTTATCGGTAATGTCTGAGTGTGGGACTGTGTTGAAAGCCTTTGCCAAGTCGAGGTATGCTATGTGCACAGATTTGCCCTCATCAATGGCCTTGGTCACATTTTTGAAGAAATCCACCAGATTTAACAGGCAGGATTTGCCCTTGATGAAGCTGAATTAGGTTGGATCCAGGGTTTGGAGGTCACCTATGTCTTTATTTATGAGGTCCATAATGATACGTTCCATGGACTTACAGATGAGACTAGCCGGTATTATGGGTCTGTAATTGCTAGGCCACCTTTGTGGAGGGGAATAACGGTTGCTGTTCTACATTCTGCAGGAACAAAGCCTGTGGTTAGGCTATGACTGAAAAGCGTACTTAATGGTGATGCTAGTTCTTGTTCTAGCCTGTTTAGAAGCCAGTCTAGGATGCCGTCTGGTCCCATAGAGGCTGTGTTTTTTGCATTGGACAAGGCTTTATTGACCTGCTCTTCAGATATGTAGGGTGGGGGGGGGGGATTTGGGGGAAGGTTTGTGATAAGTTTGGAAGGGATAAGGGTGTGAAATTTTCACCAAACCTATCCGCAAACAGGTTTTTTATCTCTATGGGTCAATGTGTGTGTGATACCGTTAGTCACAAGTTCTGCACATGCTTGGGTCCTACCTTTTAGGCTATGTACATAGCTGTAAAAGGCCTTATAGTTATCCTATATGTGCTTGCTAGGTTTTTCTCAAAGAAACTCTTAGAGGATTTGATATGTTGTCTTATTTGCCTGTTGAGGCAGGTGCTCTTCCATTGTTGGGGCCTCACCTTTATTTTCTTGGACAGCAGCTTTTTGCATTTATTGTAAAGTTTGTTGATGCTGGATGTCCACCATGGTGGCTTGTTTTTACTTGGGGCTCTGCCTTTGATTCTTTCTGGTACAGCCGAGTCTATACACTTATGCAATTGCTTGTACAGGACTTTAGTGTAAGCTTCGGTGTAGTTACCACTTCCAGCTGGTGATGGGACTTGGAATGTATTATACTTTCACCTAGGAGGGTATAGTTTTCCTTGGTGAAGTTTTTTAGTCTGATTTCATCCTTTCTGGGTTCTAGTGTTACTGCCAGCTTGAAGATATCTGATTTGTAGTCAAATTTAACTAATGAGGGTCTGACAGTTGTGACATTGCTTCTGTTTGACATGTTAGTAAGGACCAGATCTAGTATGTTTGTTCCTCTTGTCGGGGTATGAAAAATTTGTTCCAGGACATTTGAGTTAAAGTCAAGGAATGTTTGTGCTAGCAAGTTAGGGCTAGCGTAAGTTTCCCAGTTGATGGTGGGATAATTCAAATCCCCCTATAACCAGAGCATTCAGGAGTATTTGGATTGACTCCAATTTGGTCAAGTAGGCTTCATGTGCATCATGACCTATGGAGGGGGATCTATAACTAGCTATGACTTGAATGGGGGTCTTAAAAACACTAACCTGTACTTGGAGTAACTCCATGGAGTTGTCCAGTCTAACTACATGGGAGGTGAATTTATCTGTAAGACAGATAGAAACATGGCCTCCTTTGGTTCTCACACATTTGTTTCGGAGTCTGAAGGTGTGGAAGGCATTTTAGCCTTGCAAGACTGGGGTATTATCTGAGGCCTTGAACCAGGTTTCTGAGACTGCACATCTTTCGGTGATAGAAGGACTTCCAGGGTGTGCAGTTTTTGGTTTAAGTTCCTAGCATTTAGCAGCATGACCCTTATTTTGTTTTGATTACAGATTTCATGCCAGTAAGTTTGTTTTCGAGACCTTGCCTAAAAAAGGCACTATAGAGGAGGCAAGAGCCTTTGCCAGCAGCTGAAAGCCTAGTGGGTGCCAGGTGCAAACCATCGCTGGCAAAGCTGTGAGTTTTGTTGACCATGGCTTCCCAGGCTGACAAACTGGATCCCCTTTGAATGATACTAAAAACTAAACCAATTATTGAAATCAACCATTTTTTGTTTATACTGTGTCATCATTCAAGGTGAGAGTAGTATGCTGCTCAAGGCTAGGGACATACCTGCCTGGGGCACATACTCAGAGAGCTCAATCATGTCTTTCTTCATAAAGTGCAGTGAAGTATGTCTTGGGTTGTTCACTCCAACATGATCTATGACACAGTCATAATGGTACTTGTTGGTGAGACACCTGAGTGCATGCTTGGTCTGACAAATCCTGGCACCAGATAGGCAGCTGACTGTGACTTTCTTCTTGTACAACCTGGTGAGTGGGACATCTGTGTGTTTTACTATGGAGTCTCCAATGACAAGAAAATTTGATTTTTTAGTGTTGCACCTTACAGGAATGGTAGGTGAGACACTGGTGTTACTATGTGTCATGGGTGCTGTGGGAACTGTGCTAGTTGTAGCAGTCTTGTGTTCTGGAGGTCTATGATGTTTTGGCAAGTTTTTGGAGAGAACCTCCATGTATGTTGATCTATGTGTTGGATGCGTACTATGTGTATGAGTAGTGGTACTATGTGCATGAGGAGTGGTGGGTGGGTTGACAACTTCTTCAGTGCTACTGTTTCATGTGAGAGAGAGCATGGACTCAAGACTCTTGATGTAGATACATCTCTCACTCTCTGTACAAGAGTGAGTTATTAGCAAAGGCTTGTCTAGCTCCAATACAGACAAGTACAGTACATAAACATGATAAACATTTTTTTTTTTTTTAGTACAGCAAAAACTTGAAGGTCTTATATAGTACATACAGCATTTAGCTATTCTAATACAAAGATATAATTCTAATACAGAGAAGCATTTACTGTAGAGCTAGTAATATATATATATATATATATATATATATATATATATATATATATAATGTAGAAGTCAAGCTTAGGGGCGTAGATTTTTTGTAAAACTAAGTGTTAAGAAAGAAAAATAAGAAATGGTGGAGTGAGATGTCTGTAGAGTGTCAGGTAGGGTCCAGACAGGGGTAGGATTTTGTGTTAAGTAGCTGTAATCCAAGTTCCTTTTTGAAGTAATTAGGGTGGGGGATGGATCTTTATGTGTGAGGTGAGTTTATTCCAGACTTGGGCTATTGTGCATTTGCATAGCAGTTTTCCAACATTTTTGTTAGGTTTATAAATATCTAGGAGATGCTGATTGGATGTGTGCAGAGGACAAGTGGGAGTGTAAGAGGATTGAAGGGAGGAAAGGGGCGGGCAGGAAGATGGTTTGTATAGTACTGAGTGTGTGATTTGAAATTGTGATAGTAGGAGCAGTTGGGGGAATTCCAGCCATTGAAGACAGTTGAATACAAGGCAGTGATGAGAGTTATAAGGAGAGTTTCTGGCAAATCTAGCTATTTTTTGGTATGTTTGTTGGAGTTTAGATAAAGCTGTAGATTGTATGTTAGTTAGGACTGGGGCAGCATAGAGAAGGGAGGGGAGGAGGCGAGCATAAGCCAGGGAGATTCTAGCATTTGAAGTAAGACATTTTCTATTTCAGTATAGTAGACCAAGTTTTTGGTGTTTTTTTTTAATACTTTGAAGGATATGCAAGTGAAATTTTAGTTCATCATCTATGATAGCACCTAGGAACTTAGTGTGGGGTTCAGGTTTAATGGTGGTCATGTTGGAGGATGTGACGACAAAGGGTGATTTATGTTCCAGTGTAAATATCCAGTGTAAAACCAAAAATGCAACAACAATCCTTGGGCTGGCAGCCACTTGTCACCATTTTCAGGAGCCTAGTAACATCACATCTTGAGTTATCTGAACCGGGACTTCTGACAAATGGCAATGCTGGATCCCACTGCTCTAGCAGACACTTTTGTGGCATTATAGGTGACACATACCATAAAGTCTCTAGGGATCAAAGAAGTTAACGCCCCAGCCCTTTTGTCTTCTTTTAGCAGATCATCTTGAAACTCTTTATGTAATTTAGTGTTAAAAGGCAATTGTTGTTAAAACTTACTTCTTAAATTTGTCAATAGTCTAGGATTTCTAATATGGTAGATGAAAAGCAGGTCTCTGAACAGTGAAAGTTCTTCACAGGGCTGCCACCAAAATATTAACATAAGTTTTTGGAGTTCTGGACCAAGCTGAACATTCTCTAGGGTGTTTGAAAATCATGCCCTATTAGCCTGACGAGCCTGGTCTGCAAGGCCATCAAACGTATCATCATGGAACTCATAAACAAAGACACTGGTAACCTCCAAACTCTGGATCCCACCCAGTTTGGGTTTGTGAAAGGCAAATCATGCCTCCTGAACCTGATTAACTTCTTTGAGGCAGTCACTAAAGCCGTAGATGAGGGTAAGGTGGTTCATATAGCCTATCTTGACCTCGCCAAGGCTTTTGACACCTTCCCCCATTCTGGAATTAAAGCTAAACTTACTAAACTAGGTATAAATTCCTATGTCACAAGATGGGTTGCCAACTGGCTCACTGACAAAACCCACACTGTAAAAGTTGCAGACTCCAAATCTGACCTCAAACCAGTGACAAGTGGAGTACCACAGTGTTCAGTCCTAGGACCTCTCCTGTTTGGTATCTACTTCTCTGAAGTGCAGGCTAACACAGAAGGCCTCTGGCTAATGAAGTTTGCAGATGACTGCAAACTAGAAACCATAGTCAAGTCTCCAAATGATGTGGACATCCTACAGAAGGGCCTCGCTGAGACAAATGCCTGGTGTCAGAGCCATGGCCTCAAGCTCAATGCCAAAAAGTGCAGTGTCATCCCCTTTGGTAAAAACTCTGTACCCATGAACTACCACATAGGCAGCAATCTACGTAACACTGAATGTGTGATAAGAGACCTTGGGACCCAGGTGGACAGTAGTCTCTCCTTTGATAGTCATATCGCCACAGTAGTCAGAAAGTCCTTCTACATGGCACACCTCGTCATAAAAGGGTTTTCATCCAGCAAAAAAGAGGTCATTGTTCCCCTCTACTCGACACTCATTAGACCCATTATAGAGTACAATGCCCCTTTTGGAATGTACCTCACAAGACATCTGCAGCAGCTGGAAAGGCCACAGAAGTACCTCACAAAGAGGATTACTGGCCTCAAACAAATGCCCTACACTGACCGTCTCAAAAAACTCCAGCTTTACTCTGTAGCATATTGCCTACTCCGAGGTGATCTCTGCCTAACATATAAAGCTATGTCAAATCCAGAGCTGTTGGACATGCTACAACTAAAGAAATCCCAATCCCTCCAAGCTACACGCTCTAGGGACCTAAATATTGTCACCATAATAAACAGGACATGCTGGAGGGATAGATTCCTGTCCCAGAGACTTCCCATACTCTGGAACAGGCTACCCATCTATGTCAAGCAAAGTTCTTCATTAGCACTCTTCAAGAAAAATCTTGATGAGTGGATGGGAAATAGGAAATACACCCAGGGGGTCACTTCTGTGTCTCTGCTCAACAGTGGCACAGGAAAATAACTTTCTTGGGTGGCATAAGCCAGGGAACCTTGTTGGCTAGGCTTACGTAGGCCCTTGGGCCGATAGCCTAGTACCTACATATGAACTTATGAACCTATGTTTGCCTTTTTAGGGACAGAAGAAATAGTACCAGGATTGTCTTGTGCAATCCTGGTGGCAACCTACAGGATATTCACCACAGGAGTAATTAATCAGGAATCCTGTGGAAAAATCAGCATGCTTGATGCATTCACCTTAGTGGAGAAGTAATGGGCTCATTTGGTCAATTCTCATGTTGCTGCCCCAGATAGAACATATCGTTAAATGTTGGTCTTCTGCTGGGGGGTCTAATTCATGCTCCAAGTTCTTATACTGCATAGGAACCTTTTAAAAGTTTGGTGGAGCAGCTCAGGCTGCAAGTTCTCTTCTGGCCTGAAGAAGTGCACCAGGAATGAAGGAGAGAGTGAGACTGTAGGTTGAGGCAGAGTGTACCAGCTTGGGAGTGAAAATTCTGGAAAACTGTAGACTTGATCAGAAATCCTAGCATAGTTTGGGAAATGTGTCAGAATGTGGTATGCTGTGAAGAAAGTGCCGACATCAAAGTTAAAGGCAACAGTTTTTGGAAGGTCATCATCGGAAACTCCAGCACCAAAGTCACCAACATATGCAAAGTCAAATCTAGAAATCTAGCACCAGAGTCACTGACACCACATAGGCTGACATGAAAATACCACTGCTGGATAGGGTACAGGTGGAGGAGTCCAGACCAACAATGTTGGGGCTGTCGATATAGGCATTGCTGACACCTGCTACAACATTAGATGTGGAAACTGAACAAGTAAAGTCAAGTATACTGACATTCTGTAAGTTTGAAAAAACAGGCCCCTATAGGTGTCCCAAAGGCCAGTGTGAGAACAAGCAAAGGGATTATTCACACTGAAAAAGTAGGTGCCAGTAAAAAATAGGCTGTCTGAAAAGGTGGATGGCAGCCCTTGGTGCCCCTGGACAGTAGGCCTTAAGAGTGACTATTCTGATCTTCTATCATTAAGGGATCTGATCATAATATGTAGATAGAGAGTCTGGTGAATCTTGCAAAGACAAAGAGATGCAGGTTAAGATAACATAGACACCTGCACTACATGAGATGAAAGAGACATCAGTTCCACAACCATAATAGCTGGGATCTTGATAGACTTCTTTTTATATTACTGGAATATTTGAACAAGAGCCTTAGGTCAAGGCTGCCCATGTGAAGAAGACCCTTCACTTATGGTGGGCTGGGATGAAGAATATTTATAAGTAGAAGAAAATCTTTCAGCAGTTTGCAGCCAAAATGTGAAGTGGCTGCACTTCTTTCAGTTTTTAAACTGGTAAAGTAGATGTTGAAGCAGTCCATGAGGAAAACAACATTCTTATTATAATATAGCTAACTTTTCAAATAAAGGGACATTTTCTAGTGTCTTATTTGCATTTTGTCATGTTGTTAATCTTTTTACAGACTGAACATCTCTGGATATCATATTGTGTACCCTAGTAAGAGATACCAGTAATGTGAACGTTATATCATCAGCAGGGATAGACCTCTCAGAAGAATATTTTCTAAATAAGGGTGAGGATATCAAAAATGTTCACTGGGGCAGGCCTTAGGCCAAGAATTGCTGGAATAAGAAAAAATATATACTTTTCCCTCAAAAGTGGCAAAAAGAGCAGTACCCATGATGGTGGTGTGAAATTAATATAAAAACAAATAAATAAAAATAAAATAAGAGCACAATCAGCACTCACAGCTCCTTCACAGTATCAGAATTTATCTAGGGGTGTTTCTGATTCAACCAATGTATTAATTATGGAAAGAATGGTAAGTGGTGCATGATGGGAAATGAGAATAAGTGGCAGCCTGAAAACGTTTTATTGGCCTAACACCTCTGGCAGAAAACTTAATTGATTACCGAAGATAGACTTCTTCTGGTAAGATATATCCCACATCTTTTGAAATTTTATCATGGATAATACTTCAGGTGTTAAGACCAGGAAGCACAGTGAAAACTGGGAGATATGAATTTATCATAATGAGAAATGCACATATGAAAAGTTACTACTAAATGACTAAGTAATGCTGTTTTAGATTGCAGAGTGCATACTATCCAGAGCAAGACAAAGACTTGGTGTTAAGATATATTTCTCAATGCTCCAAGGTATGGGGTTAAATATTGTCCTGCAATCACTATCTAAGTGGGGAGTCCAGGTACTTCCCATGTCACCGTGCGTTCTCTCCAGATGCTCTTTAAAATGTTGGTGATGCAGTTTTAGCAGAGTTTGCTATTGTTTGTATAGTACATTAAACACCATTCTCAAATGCCCTCTCTGGAGCATTTCCAGAAAAAAAAAAAATTCCATGGCCCCTTTCAGTATGAGGACTACATTTTCCTTGATGAGAAACAAATGGCTGTTTTTCAGTAAGGTATCATTTAACAGTTTATTATGGTTTGGCCTCAGCTGCTAGGCGTATCTAGTTTAAAACCTAAAGATGAACATAAAGCTGAAAATAAACTGGACTCCTTTATTGTTCGTTTATCATTCAATGAGCACTAAAATAACTCATATATGTATGACTTATTGCTTTCTCTGTGGAAGTATCTGTTTTGCCTTTGAGCATCTGGCCATTGACAATGAATGAGTTTCCCCCCAGGCAAAACTGCTAATTAAAATTGAGGTTCCATGAAAAATATAATAGAGGTCTAGATGAACCAAAGCTGTTGTGCAGCAGTGCAGAGCAGAGGTTATTCTCAAAGGTCATACTGTTCTGATGATGATTTTTGTTTAACGAGTAAATCAAATCTCAAAGAGAGCAGCAATACAGTGGAATTTCAACAATAGCAGTACAATGGGAAGAAATAAGTATATAAAACAGGTACATAAATGAAGGCATACATAAATATGGCATCTGTATAACATAATGAGTGTGTGCTCTTCTATAGCTTAAGTACAATACTATAATCTTTTGTTTAGATTTAGCTTTACTTTTCATTTAATTACTGATTTTTTCATAACATTACACCTCTTTGGGGTTATAAACATTATTAAATAACCACACGGAGCCAAGATTCCTTATCACTCTAGCACTAACATTCTATTCTCAAAACAAAAAAAGGAAAAAAAGTTCCCCTTTCAGATCCTCTGCGATGATCTTTAAGGGGCAGTAGTATAAAATTTCTAGCATTCAAAGGTTAAAAGATAAGCATATGACAACCTGCTGTAGCTACAGTTATTATGGTAATAGTGTTATGTAGCACATTAAATCTGACTAAATGCTGCACATAGAAGTAAGTGCCACATGATAAATGCAGTTATTTATGACAGCTAAATCACCTTAAGAGTATAGAATGGAAGCTTAAGTAATTAATTGTCCCAGAATAACCTAAACAGGTTACCTTCAAAATATAAAGACACTATGTAAGCAGAGGTGTGTAATTTAGTAAAAGTTAAAGTCCCCATTTACAACAACAGATTTGAAAAGGTCTGAATGAGTCCTGAACTTTATTAATGTCCTATGAACCATACTATATTGCAAGGCTCAGCAAGAGACTGATCATTCAAACAGCAATTGCTGAAGGCTACTCTGGTTAAATAATACCGGAGAGTAAACTTGAAGTGTTTTAGTGTCTAGAAATTTTGTTTCTTAGAGAAAGTTATGTAGGATGGTAAAGTAACAGTGCAACATGCCTGCGCTAATTCTTGCAAAGTTTCCACACACCAACAAAGTATAATCCAGTTGTCTTTTGGATGAGACAATGGAGAAACTGTAAACTGTCAACTGTGTGTGCACTTGCAAAATAAAATGTGTCCTTGAGTATGTGTGTGTTTAGTACATACATATGTATTAATGCAGTTGAGTTATCATATAGCAGTTTGACTGGTTTCCGTGTAATAATCTATGTCTTTTTTTCAGAAATAATTTGAGCCATACGTGATGTTTAATGTGCTATTCAGTGGTTCAAATGTCACTTTTGCATTGTGCATCCATCTCGCAGACAAGGGAAACAACTCAGTGTTTTCTGTGTAATAATACAGCAAACTCAAAGTGTCATAGTGACACCTAGGAGCTTGCATCAAGTAGTAAAAGTCATATACTCCATCCCAAAAGCAAGGTTGCTACCTTTCCATCATGCCATTTCCTGCCATGGAAGACCTGCCTACTTCCTGATATAACCATGCCCCTTTCTTTGAGTAACCCCACCCCTTTTTCAAACCACTCAGAAGCACAAATCTAGAATTCACACTGCAGTTATTGTATGCAGCAAATGTACAACTGAATCAAGAGCATCTAACTGGAACATTTTTTTTAAGTAGCAAGCAACTTGTTGTCAGACCATAGCATTTTAAAGGTTCGCTACACAGATATAGTTTTGCATCAGCACACATACCTCTCAACCTCAAAGCGGCAAAATATAAAAATGTTGGACAAAGCCAAAAACGAAGGTCCAAAATCAGGGGTACATTTTAAATATTGATCTTAAAAGCTTTCAAAGTTGCTACAATGACAGCTTTTGTATTAGTACATATTTTCTGAACGATGTGAAGTGTAAACTCAGAAATTATTATTATTTAGTAATATCACTCTTGTAAGGAACAGAACAAAAATATTATGCAAAATGTAGATATTCTGTAAAACTCTAGGCACACTTGTGTATTTCAACACACATTTCTTGCTCAATAAGAAGTATGAGAATCCAAAGACTATCATTATTAAATGTCTAGAGTCCTCAATTAGAAAAGTGAATATTTTATGAGTGACAGGAAATACAAGGCAAAATCAGGTACATTTAAGGTATGCCCCCAGTGCTGTGCAATGTGTGCAGGCCAACCATCAGCCTTGACACTGCTTCCTGTCTGAGTGCTGCTCTTCTCATTTGGTCATTTGCCCCAAAACCAAACCTGTTTGTACCTGGTCAATAGGTAAAATTAAATAAATCAAATAAAACTGACAAAGCTAGAATAGTCAATGCTTGAAATTCCTTTACCAAAAATGATGTTTGCTGTAGTGAAGTGATTCACTTCATTTCAGTATAACAAGCAGCAAACAATGATTTAGTTGGGTTAGGGTCCAAAATCAAACAGAGATATATTTTCAGTATTGACCTCAAAATTTATAAAGTTGTTAGAATAATAGGTTTTACATTAGGACACACTTTCTGAAAGATATGGAGTGTGAAACTCAAAAAAATCGGTTATTTATACAGTGACTTCAGTTCTCAAAGATTTGCCAGAAAGCCACAGATTTTATGAGGAACAAACAAAAGCATGATTCAGAAATATGGGCATTCTATGAAAATCTGGACACATGAGTATAACTACATACACATTTTTATTAAACAATAAGGACTTTTAAACCCTGAAGTCTTGCATTAATTAACAGACTATAATCCTCATTATTTACTAGAAAATCAAATATTTTATGACAGACAAAAAAACTATGGAGCAAAATCAGGGGCATTCTGCAAAAATCAGCTACTTTCAGTTGAGGTTTGTCATTGTTCCCAAACCACTGCCGTATCTGCGCTCCAACCAAACCATCAGCCTTCTCAATGCTGCCGCTTCCCACATGAATGCTACTCCTCCCATTTGGCCATTGATTTGACTCAATACTGCCAAAGCTGCTTATAGCCCTCTTCCTGGTCCCTGCCAGCCAACAGTAAAAATAAATAAAATAAAATAGATGATTAAGAGGAAGGTACTACAGCACTACTAGACAGTTGCTTCTTGACTAGTAGTAGCACTTCTGGAGGAACCCTCCGACTATAATTTTTGCCTTCAATCTCTCATATCTCCTCCTAATTAACCTTATTATTGTATTAGGGAATGCAAATGTTTCCATTGCCCTACTCATAATATCCAAGCTTACTCTGTCAAATGCTTTCTCTGCATCATGACCCACTAACAGCAGTGGTATTTTCTTACATTCTTCTTTCCTCTGGATCATCATTGTTTTATTAATGTTGTCAAATGTTTACCTCCCCTCCACAAAAACAGACTGATCCATATCTATTAACTTTGGAATCAATTTTGCCATTCTTTTAGCTATTATAGACATAAACACTTTATAATCACGATTTAAAATTGAAAACAGGCTTATATGAAGCTGGTTCAGATAGGTCTTTACCATCTTAAGGTATTACAGCCACCACTGTCTTCCAGGATGTTGGTGCTTCCCCTCTTTTAAAGTACTGTCAAACAAAACCTTCCAAATTTTTATCACATTCTTCCCTTCTTACTTCTAAACTTTCACAGGAATACCATCTGCTCCTGGAGACTTTTTTGCAGATTGATTATACATCACGATTTTTTATCTTATCTCCTCCTATCTTAACTGTTAATTGTTGAGCCTCACCTGTCTCTAACCTTGGCATATTTAATTCTTCTATAAATACTCCATTTGCACTTTTTCCTGATTTCCACATTTCTCTGCTTTGTACAATTTTTCAACAGGTTATTTTTTTTGTTATGGGCTCTCTAAGTTTGAGATCCGCGGTAGTGCAGCGGTAGCATTGTTGCCTCACAGCAAGAGGTTCTCCCGTTCGATTCTCGGCTGAAGTGCGGGGAGTGCCTTCTGTGTGGAGTCTGCATGTCCTCCCCATGGTTGGGTGGGCATTTGAAAGACATGCGTAAAAAGGGCGTGCCTTCATTGAAGGTTGAATGTCGAGCTGGCACCTAGGCATTCATCATAATCTACTGCCAATCATTAGCGGACCGGAGTTTCACTGTGGTGACCCCTAACCGTGAAAAGCCGAAAGACAACAACAACATGGGCTCTCTAAGTTTGGCAACAATGCTTTCTATTTTCTGTTGCCTAAGTCATTGTGCTAAATGTTTTTGTGCTCTGGGGTTACTATCAAAACAGTTGCTTAACAGCAATCTTTCTAAACCCATGCATATTATCCAGATATTCCCTTGTTTTCTCTTTAGCACTCTGCAATTGCACCTTTTCTTGTCCTTTGAGATTCCTCTTATTCTGCAATACTTTGTTAGTCCATCTAAATAACTCTTGTTGCTTTTTAATCATATAATTTCTATTTCTAACCTATTTTATACTCCACTTTCATTTTATCCCACTCACTAGCTATAACATCTGAAGAAAAATCTATCTTGCCCAATAACTCTTGAATAATTTCTACTATCCATTTTTTAAATTCTTCTCTTTCTAACAGGCAGATGGGGAAGTACTAGTGTCTCATTTTGACTTCATTATCCTCCATTTTATCTTAGTGGTCATTGGTGCATGTTCTGAAATAGTTATTGGATATGTGCCAAAACTTTCAATTAAATGCACGTGTCTTCTGAAATATAATTTCTGTCTTGTCTAGCCCAGTTATTGTACCTCGAGGAATAATATGTAAATTCTCTTTGAGTTCCTGCTACTGAATTCCCATTTTCTATACCAATTAGAAATCTAACCTCTTTTTTTTCCCTTCTAGGTCCTCCAGATATATCCTCACTCTTACAAATCAAATTCCAGTCCCCACCTATAAGTAATATTCACTGCTGAAAGCTAATTATATCTCCCAAAATTTTCTTAAGCTCCATAATAGCAGTTTTAGGTGGAATATAAATACATGCAAGCATAATCCTCCTCCCTTTCCTGTAGCCCCTTACTACCACAAATTTGCCATTATTATCTTTTTTCCCACTTCTATCACTATTGGAGCTCCTCTAGATCTTAGTATAAGAAATCACTTTTTCCTTTGTCTTTGATATTCTGCTGAATATTTATCCTGAAATCCTTTGTTTATCAAAGTCTCATGATCAATTCTTTCCAAATATATCTCCTGTAGCATTGCTATTTGCACTCTGCATTTCTTAATATGATTCAATACTCTTATCTTTTTGTCTACACCTGTGAGGCCATTATCATTCCAACATGAAATGGAAAGTGTAGCCATTATGATAAAAAATTATTATTCCCACCTATTATATATGATAGATTTTTAAATGTATATTTCCAGTTTTTGTGTTACACATACCCATTAATGTTTGGTAGGTTGATACTTCATACAGCTGTTTCTTGTCATCTCCATTTGAACCTGCTTCATATTTTACAAGACTTTTTGTTTTAATGAAAACCCTCAAACAAAACACAGGCACATCCCCAGAACACTCCCATAACCTATTAGCTTAAAACAACACACAAAACTATTTACATCTTCAAATAATGAAGTTTAAACCACCTGTTAGGAACAATTTTCCCAAAATCAACAGCTGCACCCCATTTCCTAATCTAAAATTATGGTTATCCATGCTAATGCACATGTTTTAGCCTGGGCTGTTTCTTAACACATTGTTGTCTGTACTTGTCTTATCTTTTTCTCCTCTCAGATGTAAAAAAAAAACAGCTTGTATGCTTTCAGAAAACATTAACTTTTAGCCTTAAGAAAAAGCACACTGGCTATCTTTAAATAAAATGCGCTGAAGTATTTTTGTACCAGGAAAGCTGGTATCACGTATTCACTTCCAATAAATTCAAACTTTAATTTTTACTAAGCTACTTGCCCTTTTAATTTTACATTTCTGTCAGCAAACAATGTCTTGACCTCTTTAAATGTATTGCTGTCAGCTTGTCTGCATGGAAACATAAGAACAGAATGTACAACTGCCCTCAGATGAAGACTTCTCAGCTCACATTGAACATTTCTTTGCTAAAAGAAAATGTCTCATTACACACACAGTGTTCTGTTATTTTTAAAGTCCACTTGCTTAAACAAAAAATGCTATTAGATTATGCCAACGGCATTAATCCATACATTCACCTATGCAAAAGTAAAAAAAAACATCTAAACTATACATATATTACACCCATCCCCAACACCAATAGCCCGAGATTACAGCTTATTAATTTATTAACTTAAAAATGGTTTTGTTCGGCCTTTCTTTTCTTTTTTACACTGTAATGCCTGCATTTAATAAAACAAAAAGAGTACGTGTTTACTTTAGCACATTTATCATATACAACAATCACTGAAATTGCTTTACTATATAACATGCAATTTAAATCATGAAATATTTTATACAAATACAGTTAAGAACAAAAAATATTTTATTTAAATTAACTTTCTTTTTTTTTCCCGTTTGGTGTCTTCCAACAATCAATGACATGAAGTGGAGTTTAGGCTTTTCAGTCTTCTTTAAGTTTAATAAACTTAACAGAAGTACAGTTTTTGTCAGCCACATTGTAAAGTCATATTTCAGAAACTGAATTGATGCTTTATAATGTTATATTTATCAACTAATTGCAGTGTTGCTGGTCTTCTTCCTGTCTTTCTTCCTATCTCCATCTCCCAACCCCAGACTCTGGTTCAAGTCCAAGTTACTTCTGATTCTTCAAGTTAACACGTGCTTTTTTCTTTCTCTCAAGCATTTTCCTTTGGAATATTGGAAATGGTTTCACTATCAAAGTTTTTCTTTGAACTTTATTATCTGAAGAATGAGAAACAGAGTTCCCTTCTGTTTGATGGCTCACTTTTTGTTGGATAAACTTTTATAATTCCTTCATAGTATTTTCTGCATTAAAAAATGACTTTGTTCCTCCAGGGGAAAAAATTTTCGGAAGACAGCTGGATACAGCAGATTGAATCTCACACCTCAGTCTTGGCATTCTATGATTGCTGGAATAAAGCTGCTTGTCTTCTGCCTGGTGTACAGTGAATAATCATTTTCCACAAACATTCTATACTCTCCAGTTTTTAATACTTTACTCTTCTGCCACAGTTTTGTCAGGATCAACTCTTTCTGCTGGTATGATTGCATCTTTACTAATACAGGTATTGGCTGATTTCCCATGGCCAAGTTTGGAGCATAAACAATATGTTCCTAGGTTCAAAGATTAGTACTAGGCTAGCTGCCCATTAGGATCAATTTAAGCCTAGCCAATTACCCTATGTGAGAATCAAACCCTGTACCTTGTGTTCATAAGGTAAACACCTTAACCATTATGCCAACCTCCCTCACTTTCACTTCCAGTTTCTCTGGTACAGCAAAAAAAAAAACTCAATTTTTTTTCTGAATGCCTTGCCCTCTTAATTCTTCCTTTTTTTAAATAGCTCTTCTTGAGCAGTCAGATACTCCAAAAGCCTTTTCTTTATTTTGACCTCTGATTTTTTTCAGTTTTATTATTTCATCTGAATAGCTGTTTAAGGTTTCTTCCATTTCCAGCTTTTTATTTGAGTTGATATACTCCTTCAGTGTTTTATTTATTTTAATCATTTCTGAAAACATTTGAATTATTTTTTCCTCTAAATTACTGGAAGCTATCTCTTGTACCAAAGCTGGAGGTTGAACAATTTTTTGCTGCAGGATTCTTCTCAGTCAGTGTTTTCGCGTAACCTTCTGTAGTTGATTTTCTTTCACACTCTTTAAGTCTCTTCTTTGTTGGCATATGGCAGCTGGTAGATTGGCAAATAATTTATTATTCTTGCAATCTCGTGTATGCAGTGTAAATTACCAAGTCAGTGTAGCTGCCAATATTTAATTTTTTAGACATTTAAACATGAAAATGATGTCTCTTCTGAGCAGCTTATACTAAACAGAATAGCTTCATTGTTTCTAACCTTTCCTTATATGAAAGATGTTGCTTGCTAGATGTCTGCTAGTAAATGAATTTTGGATTCAGTTTTTTTAGAGAGGCTAAACTGTACATACAAACTTACTCACAGTACCCAATATGTGGGCAAATTAGTGACATAATGAAGGATCAGTATGTTTTTTTCTTGTATACTTTGAATGCTGCACAGAAAATCTCTCATAATACCATGGCAGTTACTAAGGATAGCCACTGACTGAGCTTCAACATATGTTGGTCATCATCTAGTACACCTAAATCTTTCACAGTATTTTTCTAGAATCATTTCTGATGAATGATTATGAGTTTTTGTTATTAGCACTGCCAAGGTGAAGAACTTTACATTTTGCAGGACTGATAAACTAACCCACTGATATTACACCCACTGAATAGGGAGTAGAACTGGATTTGCAACAGTCATTGCTCATTAACATTTCTAACAATAGCCTCAGGTTTGGTGTCATTGGCATATTTACTTGGCCAAGTACCTTTACCAGTTGGAAAGGAGGTCATAATTAAACCAAACAGAAATTATCCCAAACTGAGCCCTGTGGAATCCCGATTTGATCACCTGTACTCTCATTCTACTTTGCACTCTAACTGCCCACCTCCTAGTTAGACGCCTTTGCTTAGCCCACTTGATGACATACTTCAATGTGCCATTACTTGAAGGGTTTTATCATGTGGTAATGATTCAAATGCTCTAGAAAGATCCAGAAAGATCACATCTACAGGTAGACTAAGTTCATAGGAAATGCAATATTATCATAAAACTCCAAAAGGTTTCTCAGACAGGAGTCAATGTTTTGAAATGCTTTAAAGTTGTTTATACAACAAACTGAACAAAGATGAAAGAACTTTCTCAAAAGCTTTACCTGATGATATTGAGTTTATTGGTGTGTAGTTATTTCAATTCTAAGAGGGAATACCTTTTGGTATAGTTATTACAGAAGGCTCCTTCTAGCATACCATTACAAGCCTAGCAAATAACCCATATTGAAAATCCCATCCTGCTTCACAAAGGGCAACAAAAACTAGACCAGTGGGAAAATTTGAGGCTGTCTTCAAGGTGATAAGGGTGCTACTCTACTTGACATGTAGTGAAAGTTTATTTCAGCAGCTGGTGGATATATTGGACTATAAATCTATCAAGCCAATGTGTCTTATTTATCTGTTGATGAAGGTTTAGTTCTTTTAATCATGTATTTAATAAACCATTTGTTCTGAAAAAGAATAGGAAATCAAAGAAGACTGGATCTTTCATAGCATGAAAGGCTGGATACAGATCACCATGGAGGTATCTATAAGAGAACATGTACAGGGAAAGGGCTGCCAGTCTGTCCTGATAAGTAAGATTTTTTTAGGCCACCAGTCTTTTTAGTTATTAATCTCTGAGGTCTCTCCAGTTGAGTGATACGTTTAGACAAATGCATACCAAAAGGGGCATTATATTCAATATTAAATATTTAATAAGGTATGAGGAAAGAGGAATTAATACCTTTTTTGGATCTAGAGGAGATGGCTTTTGAAATCAGAATAGCCACATAGAAGAATTTTGAACTACTGCGGGGATGTGGAGTGCCAAAATATAAGGAATTATTAGCAAGAGTTCCTAGACCCCTTGCAAAAGTATCTGATTGAAAGGGGTATGTCATCTATGCAGTATGTGAAAATATTTTGCTCACCAAAATGAACCAGACTACAGTGGAGAGTCGATTATCTGAACATCGATTATCCGAAGCATCAATTATCTGAACCAACATTCCAAAATTTTTGAGTAGGAAAAATCATAAAGTCTGAATATGTAAACATTATACGTATTCGCTTAAGCATGCTGTTTGAGCTTGTAGCCAGCTCTTGTGTGAAAAATATTCTTTATTGTCCATAGGAATCACTGAATGGTTGAAAACTGTATTCCTGCATGCGGAAAAAAACAAGATTTTAGAAGGTTTTTATCTTGTTCAATTATATATTTGATTATCTGAACAGTTTGATTACATGAACTACCATAGGTCACAATTAGTTTGTGATAATCGACTTCTACTGTACATGTTTTCACATGCAATTTGAGAACATTTTCCTTGCAACACTTGTTAATGTAGTTTAACCTATACTGGAGCCATTGTGAGTCAGTGGAAGACCAAATAACTACACCCAGTTTACAGTCACCTGCAAATTTATTTAACCACAGGTCAGGAGTGTTGGTCTGAACCATGTAAGTTATATAGGGGACAAGAGAATTCTAAGTTTGAGAAAAAAACAAATTTGTTTAAACTATCTGAACCTGAAACTGCATTAAATCTTATTGCCATGACTGCCTTAACATCTGTAGTAGAAATGTTAGGGCATGCCTCATTCTCCTCCAAACTCATATCAAAGCTATATTAGGTGCCAAAGATGAATTTTGGAAAAAATTACAGCAAAGTATGTCTGCAGTTCTAACAGGATTAGTGATGCTAGGGGATCTGGAGGGTTGGTATAATGATTAATGTGTTTACCTCACAGACACAAAAGTGCAGAGCTTGATTCTCACTTTTGAAGGAAAATTGGCTAGGCTTAAAATGGCCTGCAAGGGCAGCTAGCCTAATATGCTGAGGCACTTAAATGTAACCTTCTTAAACCACAAAGACCTCCTACATGAAGTACACATAACAAATACCCTCAGCATCCCCAAATGTGTTCTTTTAAAACAACACCCACATCAACACATAGAGCTACATCTCATGGAGCCTCTACCTCTACCTCTAACCCCATAAGGCAAGCAACCACACAATCCAACATTCTAGTCAATGGAGACTCCATCGTGAGACACACTGATGTCCCTCTCACTAGGCCGAGTAAGGAGAAAGTTGCAGCCAGTTGCTTATCAGGGGCTAGGATCCACTACATTACACAGGCACTCAGGTCATTGGACCACAATTACCAGTATGACTCAGTCATAGTCCATGTGGGAGCAAATGACCTGAGCCATACCTCCCTGGACTTTATGAAGAGAGACATCATGGAGCTCTCGGGATATGTGTCTCAGGCTGGTATGAGCATAGCATTGAGCAGCATTTTACCTTCTCCAGGGATGATGCCACAATACAAACAAAAGATGATTGACTTTAATAATTGGCTTAGTTTCTGGTGTCATTCTAAGAGGGTGCAATATTTGTCAACATGGAAGGAAATGGTCAACACACCGCACTGCTTTGCCAGAAATGGTCTGCACCTCTCCCCTCTAGGCTTTCGAATATTAATTAAAACATTGTCCTCCCTCATAGTGCCTTTTTAGGTAATGTCAAACTGAAAGTACTTCTGACAGAGCAAATCAAAACCAAGAAAATCTAAAGGTATTACTGCTAAACAAAAAACTCCACTCCTAGAAGCTGTCTTTACCCCAGAGAATGCTAATGCCTGTGTAGTCACTGAGACATGGTTTAAAGCCGTGGATACCACACCAGCAGTGCTAGGTTATAATGTCTTCCACACATTTAGGCCTGCTACTTCACAGGCAGGAACTAAAGGTGGAGGTGTCTATATTTACTTCAAAGATAAATAAACTTCAAGGCTGGTCAAACAGGACAATGCACTTGAATTTCTCCATGTTCAAATCACCATAGACAAAATCAATACCGCTTCCTTGCAAACTATAGGTCCCCCTCTATGACCCAGGAAATCCATGCCATGTATTTAAACATATTAGAAACACTAACCATCCAACCCAATACCATATTCATGGGTGACTTTAATTATCCCACTATTAACTGGGAATCCTATACAACATCAAATGTACATGCACAGAGATTCCTGGATTTTGCAAACACAAACTCCCTGGACCAGATAGTCAATACACCAACCAGTGGTACGACCATACTGGATCTGGACCACACTAATATGGGAGAGTGCTGCACACCTCCTACTGTAATGCCTTCCCTGGTAAGCTCAGACCCCAAAATGGTCTCCTTTGGAGTAAAAATAAAACCTGGACCCCCAGCTAAATCTGGAATATTCAGGAACTATTCTAAGTCTAACCTCCTGCTATCAAGTGATAACCTGGCAAAATTTCAAGCCCCCATAAACCCTGAGAACATTGTTGCCTATGCAGAACTGTTCACAGAAACCCTGTACAAGCATGTTAATAGCTGCACAGAGGCAGCTGTACCCACCAGGAAGAAGTACAGAACTAACTCAAGAAACAAGCTACCCTGGTGGAATCACAAAATAAATAGGCTGTATAACAGGAGGAAGAAAACTATGACAAAAATTAGGAGGTGCAGCACCCAGCAGAATAAAAGCACTCTCATCAAACTAAACAAACAACTCAGAGGACAAATAAAGTCTACCAAAGCCAAATTTGAGGTAAGTTTGGCCTCCCAGGCCAAGGACAACCACAAAGCATTCTTTAGCTATGTCTGCAACCTCAAAGGCAATACACAATTGTGTGCAGAGCTCATTGTAAATGTAGCCACCTATACTGAGCCAGAAGACATAGCAAACCTCCTGGCTGTTAAATTCAGAAACAACTTTACCTCTCTCTCCCTCTTAACCTTCCCTCAGGAACTATCAGCAAATATAACTCCCCCTACTATCACTAGGGAACAGGTCCTTAATGCTCTCTCTAAGACTACGAACACTGCATCAATGGGCCCAGACAATCTTCCAAGATGCCTTCTAAATAACATGAAACATGACCTATCAGGGGCCTCTGGAATTACTATATAACTGTAGCCTCCAAACAGGTTTCGTGCCTCAAGAATGGAGAAAGGCAACAGTCATCCCTCTGCATAAAGGTGGGCCATCTACAGACCCTGGAAATTACAGACCCATAAGTTTCACTAGTCTTATATGTAAAGCCATGGAAAGAATTATCATGGAGATGATGAATAGTGATATAGTAAACCTCCAGACACTGGACCCAACCCAGTTGGGTTTTGTCAAAGGCAGATCATGCCTACTCAAACTGGTGGAATTCTTTGAGAAGGTCACCAAAGCAATAGATGAGGGGAAAATCATTCACACTAACTACCTTGACCTGGCTAAGGCATTTGACACAATATCCCACTTTGGCATTGTTGACAAATTCAGGAGTTTAGGTGCAAACCCATATGTCACCCAGTGGATAGCCAACTGGCTCACAGACAGGACCCAGAAAGTTAGAACTGGGGAGTCCACCTCTACAAAGAGGCCACTCACAAGTGGAGTGCCTCAGGGATTGGTCCTTGGACCACTCCTTCTTGGCATTTACTTCTCAGATGTCAAGGCCAATGTCAGTGGTCTCTGGATGACTACATTTGCAGATGATTGCAAATTAGGAGCTGGCATTGAATCACACACTGACACAAATGCTCTCCATGAGAGGCTGGCACAGACAAACAACTGGTGTCACAGCCATGGACTAAAACTAAATGCCAAGAAATGCATAATAGTATCCTTTGGGAAGTCATCCATCCCTGGTAACTATCATATTGACAACACACCTCTTAGAGTTGACCCAGTAGTCAGGGACTTAGGGACACACATAATCAGTAATATAGACTTTGACCATCATGTGTCTACAGTGGTGAGGAAATCATTCTATGTTACACAACTTATAAACAAAGGTATGGCATCTAACTCCAAGAAAGTGATGGCTCCACTGTATTCAGCATTCCTCAGGCCTGTCATTGACTACAGTGCCCCCTTTGGTATGTATATAACCAGGCACATCCAACAAGTGGAACGTCCACAGAGGTTCCTCACTAAAAGAATACAGTGCGTAAATAAAATGTCCTATGCAGACCACCTCAAAGCTCTATCTCTGTATTCTGTCTCCTACAGGCTTTTAAAGGGAGATCTATGCCTGGCATAGAGGGCATTGTCAGACTCCACTCTGATGGACCTCTTGTATATCCACAAAACAAACAGCACCAGAATTACCCATTCTAAAGACTTAAACATTGTCTATGCTATAAATAGGACCTGCTGGAGAGATAGGTATGTATCCCAGAGACTACAACGTCTATGGAACAGGCTTCCCATCCATGTGAAACAGATTTTCTCCCTAACCCAATTGAAGTGCAACTTGGACAGCTGGATAGGAAACTGGAAATTCATCCCTGGTTTGGCACCTATGTTTCTAATGGACACAGGTAACCTGTAAATGGTTCATCTCCCAGACCTATGCTTATACTTATCAAGGGTATCAAAACTTGTCAGAAATTTGAGATGCATAGCTCGACTTAAAAAGGCCCTTGTGTTCATTAACCTAGTAAACACCTATGAACCTATACTTACCTATAAACCTATAATTGTCAATGTTCATTCATATGTCACCAGTTTTAGCCTCCTATATTTTGTCATGTGCTAACAGAATGCTTTATTATTATCCTTGATATAACCCACTAGTTTCTGATCGTACTGTGCCCTAGATTTACTGATAAAAGTTTGTCTGTATCTGAATTCATTCTTATTGGATTGAAACCTCATGTAAATGTTCCAAAGTGTTTTTTTTATTATTATTAACATGGAATTGTTAAAAGGATCTAGATCACCAAAAAGAGAAATGTATTCATCTCTCTCTTAGAATTATTTTTGTCAGTGAAAGCTGGCATATATTTGAGAATGATAGAATCCATAAAGCTGCGAAAGAAATTCCAGTTATCTTCAATACTGTTTTTATACACATAGGCAAGGATTCAGAAGAGGTTATTGTGAGTGATAAGCCTAAACATGAGTGGCCATCAACTAACGGATGCTCTTTTTGCTTTAGGGATAGGCTCACCTCTGTGATTCTATAAAGCCAGTAGAATCACTAAGGCAAGGCTTCCTGATGGCTATGCTAAGTTGTTGTAATGAGGTATTCTGTGGGAGTGGCAAATGCTAATTAGTCGTGTGCTCTCCTTCCTAGAAATGTTCAAATAAAGTAGCACAGCTGGCTGTGATAATTAACACAGCAAAATGCTGCTTTCCCTCGTTATTTTCAATAAATTGAAGGTGAGGTTAGGGAAGATTAGCAGAAATGTAAGGTGGTGAAGTGTGACCATGTGTATGCATGGTAGAGTGGGTGTGCATGTCTTCAGGTGTGTGTGTGTGTGTGTGTGTGTGTGTGTGTGTGTGTGTGTGTGTGTGTGTGTGTGTGTGTGTGTCTGTGTGTTGGTACTGTAGGTGTGTATGTGTGTGTGTGTGTGTGTGTGTGTGTGTGTGTGTGTGTGTGTGTGTGTGTGTGTGTGTGTGTGTGTGTGTGTGTGTGTGTATGGCTGAATACGTGACTTATACATCTCAACATTTTAGTATCAGAATTTTGGAAAAAAAAATCCAGAAGTAATTGGAGCCAAATGCCCCAAAATAGGGGCAATGTTTAACTATTGTTCTTATAAACTTAGAAAGTTGACAGAACAGGAGGCTTTATATTAGCATGCATTTTCTCAAAGGTATGAAGTTTGAAACTTAAATTTTTGTCATTATTTAGTGACTTCACTCATCAAATATAGGTGACTCTATAGTCAGGCACACTGATGTCCCACCCCCCAGGCTAAACAAGGAGAAGGTTACTGTCGGCTGCCTGTCGGGTACCAGGATCCGCCACATAGCCCACGCACTCAGGTCACTCTACAAGTACAAATATGACTCTGTGATTGTCCATGTTGGTGTGAATGACCTTAGACGTACCACCCTGGACTACATGAAAAGAGACATGGAAGAGCTCTCCGATCTTGTAGGCCAGGCAGGTATGACCCTAGCCCTGAGTGGCATTCTGCCATCACCCAGAATGATATCGCAGTACAAGGACAAAATGACTGACTTCAACAATTGGCTAAGCTTCTGGTGTCATTCTAAAGGGATCCAGTATCTGTCTGCCTGGGATGACATGGTTGACATACCACGATGCTTTGCCAGAGATGGCCTGCACCTGTCACCCCTGGGATTCCAGATACTGGCTAAGGTTCTTGCCACCCCTATAGTGCCTTTTTAGGCAAGGTTCAAATGACAAATTCACCACTGTAACAGGAACAGGCAAGCAAAAACTGAAGGTAATGCTACTCAATGCTAGAAGTCTAAATCTCAAAATGCACTGACTCGAAGCACTCCTTAAAATGGAGAACATCGATATCTATGCAGTGACTGAGACCTGGTTTAAGGCTCCAGAGAGCACCCCCTGCACTACCAGGCTATAACTCATACCACACTTTTCGGCCATGTAACCTTGACCGGAACACCAAAGGCAGAGATGTGTCCATATTCATTAAGGATATCCACACCTCCAGGCTAGTTGCTCAGCATAATGCATCCGAGGTTATCCAAGTTCAACTAACCCTGGGCAAAACTGCAATCCAAATTGTAGCTTGCTACAGATCCCCCACCATGCCCCAGGATTCCCACTCCTCTTTTCTTGATGTACTGGAAAATATTAGGGTTCAACTAAACATCCTAATAATGGGTGATTTCAACTACCCCACCATTAACTGGGAAAACTACTCATGTACCAACTCCTTCACTCAATGCTTTCTGGAATTCATAAACTCCAATGCCCTAGATCAACTTATCCACACCCCCACCAGGGGCAACAGTATCCTAGATCTAGTCATTACCAACATGAGTGATCGGTGTTCCACACCTGAAGTCAATGCCTCATTGGTTCGATCCGACCATAAGCTAATCACCCTAGATATCCACATCCTGCCCCTACCCCCTATTAAGCAAACCATGGTAAAAAATTTCTCCAAAGCCATCTTCATGCTTCTTAAGACAGAAGTGGTGAACTTCATGACACCCACGCAGATGGACAATACAGTTACGACTACTGAATCCTACACAATTGCACTTTATAAGCACTTACACGAGTGCATGGATCGTGCTATCCCAAACAGAACTAAGACGCTATCCTCCAAAAAAAGGAAGCCAATCTGGTGGTCCCCTGCCATAAACAAACTGTACAAAAGAAGGAAGAAACTGTTGCAAAAGAGAGGAAAATCCCATGAGTAGAGGAGCTCTGTGGTCAGCCTCAATAAGAAGCTGTGATCCCTCATAAAATCCTCCAAAGCTAGTTACGAAAACAAAATTGCCACTGATTCTAAAGACAACCACAAAGCATCCTATAGCTATGTCAAGAATCTCAATGGCAACACTCAGATCTGCTCTGAGTTACAGCACAATGGCACTAAATATACAGACCCAAGTGATATTGCCAACATCCTGGCAGACAGGTTCAGTGCTAACTTTACCCCCCTCTCACCCCCAAAAGGGCCCATCTCTATACCGGAAGAATGCAAAGTTCCTGTAATCACAGCTGCACAGGTAAAAACTACATTCTCCAAAGCCAAGAACACAGCATCCATGGGACAAGACAACATCCCAGGCTGCGTTCTAAAGAATTACAGAATGAACTGGCACCCCACCTAAGTACCATATTCAATCATAGCCTCACCTCAGGCTTTGTGCCCACTGAATGGCGCACAGTAACGGTTATCCCACTCCACAAAGCTGGAGCCACCACGGACCCTGAGAACTACTGCCCCATTAGCCTGATGAGCCTGGTCTGCAAGGCCATGGAATGTATCATCATGGAACTTATAAACAAAGACATTGATAATCTCCAAATTCTGGACCCCGCCCAGTTCGAGTTTGTAAAAGGCAGATCATGTCTCCTAAACCTGATAGACTTCTTTGAAGCAGTCACCAAAGCCGTAGACGAGGGTAAGATGGTTCACACAGCCTATCTAGATCTTGCCAAGGCTTTCGACACCATCCCACACTCTGGAATTATAGATAAACTCACGAAACTAGGTATAAATCCGTATGTCACAAGATGGGTTGCCAACTGGCTCACTGACAGAACCCACACTGTGAAAGTAGCAGAAGTTTGCAGATGACTGCAAATTAGGAGCCATAATCGAAACTCCTAACGATGTGGACATCCTACAAAAGGGCCTCACTGAGAGAGATGCCTGGTGTCAAAGCCATGGCCTCAAGCTCAATGCCAAAAAGTGCA
This sequence comes from Protopterus annectens, assembly GCF_019279795.1. Classification (NCBI taxonomy): domain Eukaryota; kingdom Metazoa; phylum Chordata; order Ceratodontiformes; family Protopteridae; genus Protopterus; species Protopterus annectens. The sequence continues at coordinate 1,827,169,030 of NC_056737.1, forward strand.
CTGTCATCCCCTTTGGTAAAAACTCTGTACCCACGAACTACAACATAGGTGGTAGTATACTTAACACAGAAAGTGTGATAAGAGACCTTGGGACACAGGTGGACATTAGTCTCTCCTTTGATAATCACATCACCACAGTAGTCAGGAAATCCTTCTACGTGGTACACCTCATCACAAAAGGTTTCTCATCCAGAAAAAAAGAGGTCATTGTTCCCCTCTACTCATCACTCATTAGACCCATTATAGAGTACAATGCCCCTTTTGGTATGTACCTCACAAGACATCTACAACAACTGGAAAGGCCGCAGAAATACCTCACAAAGAGGATTACCGGCCTCAAACAGATGCCCTACGCAGACCATCTCAAAAAACTCCAGCTTTACTCTGTCGCATATCGCCTACTCAGAGGTGATCTCTGCCTAACATACAAAGCTATGTCAAACCCAGAGCTGTTGGACATGTTCCACTTAAATAAATCCCAATCCCTCCGAGCTACATGCTCTAGGGACCTAAACCTTGTCACCACAATAAACAGAACATGCCAGAGGGATAGATTCCTGTCCCAGAGACTTCCCATACTGTGGAATAAACTACCTATCTATTTCAAACAAAGCTCCTCATTAGCACTCTTCAAGAAAATCTTGATGATTGGATGGGAAATAGGAAATTCACCCTGGGGATCACTTCTGTGGCTCTGCTCGACAGTGGCACAGGAAAATAATTTTCTTGGGTGGCAAAAGCAAGGGTACCTTTTTGGCTGGGCTTGTATAGGCCCTAGGGCCGATAGCCTAGTACCTTCCTATGAACCTATGAACCTATGAAAGATTTGCCAGAAAACTACAGATTTTATGAGGATATGGGGAGCGGACCAAAAACATTAGGCAAAAATCTGGACATTCTGTGAAAATCTGTACAGCTGAGAGGCTCTGCTCGACAGTGGCACAGGAAAATAATTTTCTTGGGTGGCAAAAGCAAGGGTACCTTTTGGTTGGCTTTTGGCAGCCCCTAGCGAGGGCCGATTACCTTCCCCCTATGAACCTATGAAAGATTTGCCAGAAAACTACAGATTTTATGAGGATATGGGGAGCGGACCAAAAACATTAGGCAAAAATCTGGACATTCTGTGAAAATCTGTACAGCTGAGAGGCATGAAGTGACTGTGTGTACAATTGTGTTCAAGTCGGGGGGGGTGATGTCACGTAGATTGAATGTGTGCGTGTGAATGTGTGTGTGTGTGTGTGTGTGTGTGTGTGTGTGTGTGTGTGTGTGTGTGTGTGTGTGTGTGTGTGTGTGCAAGCGTGCGAGCACATGTGCAGGCAAATGCTTGTGAGCGTGACTATGGGTGAATAAATGACTCTGTGAATGAGTGTGTTCGTATGAGGGGTGTGTATGTCAGGTTGACTGAATTTGTGCATGTGGGAATCCCTGTAGTGTATGTGTGCACTGATGTCTGAATGTGTGTATGAGTATGGATGAATAAGTTATTGAGTAGGTGTGTGCGTTCATGTGAGAGGTCTGTGTGTCATTTCATGTGAGAATGTCTGTAGTGTTTGTCTGTACATTAATGTGCAAATGTGTGTGGAGTATGAGTGAATAAGTGACTGTGTGGGTGAGTGCATTCATGGAGGCATGTCTCTAGTTTTGTTGTATGCAACCCCCCCCCCCCAGTTACCCCCTGCTAACAACACTCCCCCACCTAAATCACTAAAATTCTTCTCACTAAATATTCAAAGCATTGTAAATAAAATAGCAGAACTGCACTCTTGAATTTCTAATACATCTCTCCACATCCTAACTCTATCAGAAACCTGGCTTGAACCACACATTCTCAACTTGGAAATCTTACCTCCTGGCTACAGTATCTTTCACTCAGATAGAACCAATGAAAAATGGCTGTCATCTACTCTGAACTACTAAACCTGTCCCCTCTCTCCATCTCTGTTCCATCTTTCTCACCTGCAGAAATCTTTATCATTAACTGTCACCTAAACTCTCACTAAAAATTTGCCATTGTCTCTATATACACTCCCCCTGGCAATAATATTCCAATCCTAGAGAACTTTCTCTCCTGGCTCACTCGACATGTCCCCTATGAAACCATCATACTTGCAGACATTAACACAGACTGGTCTAAACTGTCCCCCTCATCCCCTACCTATAGTCTCATCCTCCATGGATTTCACCAACACATTTCTACCCCCACTAGAACTAACAAAAACTCCCCTTCTGGACCTGTCCTTGACTGGATTCTTACCTCAGCTCCCAACCATTATCATAACCCTGGCATACTTCCAGACTCTTTAAGTTATCTTATTAAGTTATCTCTCCCCAACCATTATTCATAGAGTCCCCCAACATTTTCCCAAAAACCATATTTACAGAATATGCCAGAAACTCACACACTTTCACCCAGACACTTTTAACTCTAATCTATCTGGCATCAATTGGTCCTTCCTATACCACCTCCCTCTCACTGAGGTTGTAAAGTCCTTCAATAAGATTTTACTTGACACTCTTGATTCTATCATCCTTCTAGAAAAATTAGAATTAAATCCAACTATGCCCCCTGGCTTACAAAACAAACCAGATTGATCATGCATAAAAGAGATAGCACCTGGAAATCCTAGGTTAAAAATAAATGCCCTCCCTTACTTCAGACATACAAAGAGCTCAGAAACCAGACCAAAAACTATTCATCAAAGATAAGAGAGCTTACTTTTCCCATAACCAATGGAGCCATCACAAAAATCCCAAACAATTCTGGGCCTCCATCAACAACCTGCTTCACCCAGGAAAACCCACTACTCCAACCCCTTTCCGCACAACACTGCCACTGAAACTGCCACTCTCCTCAACAACTATTTCATTTAAACTATCCAAAAACTCACACAAAATAGTACATCTCACCCAACCCCTATATCACCTCTTAACAAAACTCTTCTCAATACATTTTCGTTCCAACCAGTCCCAATTACCACTATTAAATCTCTTCTAAATAAACTTAAGCCTTGCTCCCCCTCTGCTGACCAACTACCCTCCCACCTCCTAAAAATAGCTGCACAATCCATCACCTACCCTGTCACTATACTTATTAATCATTCCATCTCTGAGGCCCTTGTCCCAGATATCTGGAAATCCTTTTATACAATCCCTCTTCACAAAGGTGGCAACTCTACTGATCCCTCTAACTTTAGACCCATTGTTATCCTGTCCCCCGTTTCTAAAATTTTAGAAAAGTGCATCTATGCTCAGTTAATCAAACAGCTTCTTGACAACAATTTCCTTACTCCTACCTAACATGGCTTTAGACCCCACCATAGCACAGCTACTGCATTACTTCCTTTACTCAAACAATAGCTGAAGCCCATGACAATAACTTGCTCTTCTCCTGTCTATTCATTGATCTTTCAAAGGCCTTTGATACTGTCTCTTACTCTAAACTCCTTACTAAACTTTCTTATCTACATCCCTCTTCCTCCTCCATCAACTGTGTTCTCTAGCTACCTCTCCAGCAGGCAGCAATCTATCCGCTGGCAAGCTGTCTTCTCACCATTCCTCCCTGTAAATATTGGAGTTCCCCAAGGATCAGTTCTAGGTCCCCTTCTGTTCAACATATTCACTAACAAACTTCACTCTGCTACCTAACCTAACCTAACCTAACCTCTCTACACTTCTACAATATGCTGATGACTCCACCCTTATCACATCTGCCCAAAATATCAGAAATTCTGGGCCTCAATAAATAAATTACTGCACCCAGGTAAAACCAGCACTCACACACTCATAGTACCAACCGACAAAGAGGACACCCCCACACAATTCAACATTTTTTTACCGAAACAATCCTATTTCTAACAACCTAAATAGCACCACCAGCCCTACACCTTCTCCAACCCCTACTAACCCTACTACACAACAGACTCTCTCTAGCTTCTCCTTGTCTCCAACACCTACACAACTTATTACTAAACTCCTCAAAAAACTAAAACCTACCACACTATCTGCTGACAAACGTCCCGCTGATTTCCTTCAACTATTTGCTGAAACCATATCCTACCCCGTGTCTATCTTCATAAATAGATCCATATCTGAATGCAAAGTACCTAACCTGTGGAAGATATCTCATATTATTCCACTCCACAAAGGCGGCAACTCCCTTGAGCTCACCAACTACCGCCCAATCGCAATTTTATCACCTTTTTCAAAAATACTAGAAAAAGTAGTACATTCACAACTAATACAATACCTCCTAAAAATAACCTTATATCAACATCTCAACATGGCTTTTGACCCTCCCATAGTACCACAACAGCACTACTGTCATATACCAACATAGTCAACACTCATAGAAACAACAGACTTTTTGTACCCTCTGTATTCTTGGACTTATCTAAAGCCTTTGATATGGTCAACCACAGCATGTTTCTCAAAACTCTATCTACCCTTAACATTAACTCCCTCACTATATCATGATTCAACAGCTATTTATCAGGCCGCCAACAAGCAGTTCTTTGGCAGGACCAACTATCCGCCTTTCTACCTGTATCCATAGGAGTCCCTCAAGGTTCCATACTTAGTGCTTTACTGTTCTTCATATTTACAAATCGGATAGCTGATTCGTCTCCCTCTGCCTCTATAGTGCAATATGCAGATGGCACTACTATCATATGGCAGCCCCAATCTTAAGCAAACTTCAAACAATAACACAGCATAACTTTACTCTGGCTGAAGCATAGTTTTCTAACATTAAACTTATACTCAATCCCAAAAAAAGTAAAACTAATTCTCTTCAGTCCTGGTAGATCTCCTGCACTAAATAATGATTTCACCATAAACTCAAAGGATAATACCTCAATCACCCCAACCACACACACTAGACTCCTAGGTGTAGTAATCAATAACAATCTCAAATTTGACATACACATAGCCCAAACAATCAAAAAAAATAAACAAAAAGCTTGGTCTCCTGTATAGGAACAAACAATTCATGACCAATTATACCAAAGCCACTATTGCAAGAACTCACCTACTATCCACCCTCCTGTATGCATTCCCAAGCCTGACTAATCTTCGCCACAGCGAACAAAACAAAATGGCATCTTACTATAACAAGATTGCCAATTTTGTTACAGGTGCCTATAATAGATCCCAACACTGTCTTTCCCTCAAACAGCTCAACTGGCTTGAGTTACCCCAACTACTTTTTACTACTCAACTCTCCACAGCCCACAAACTGTACTACCTCCCTGACAAAACTCCCACACTACAGGATCTAATACAGCCCTACACTACCACCCGAGCCTTAGGATCAACAGACCGAAATCTCATGTCATCAAACATAAGAATGAAGCGGGTAAAACTCTCTTTGGCTGTACAATAGCAAAAAACTGGAACTCACTCCCAAATCACATAACTTCTACAAGTTCTGCTTCACTATTTAAGAAACTACTCAAAGCCCACTATTTTAACAATTGGCTGTGCACATGTGACACCTCAGGCTAATCCACTACATTGCAGTGTTGCAAGGATTCTGCCAAAGATCACCTATAAGTTTCTAACCTCTGAATACTTATTTTTACTAAACAATTTTTTATTCTGATGGTATTGATTTATATGTCTATGAAGAAATGTTAAATATGTTCTTATATGTTTATTTGTATGCCTTAAAAATTACAGTTATGTATTTTATAAAATGTATTTGTATTATTGTTTTAAGTGGAGCTTTTCTCCCCGGGCCTCCGCTGAAAATGGACCTGTGTCCAGGAGGACTTTCCCGGTCATCAAATGTAAAATAAATAAATAAATAAAAACATCCCTGAACTCCTTGCTCTCTCTCAACAAACCTTCACCTCTGTCAAAACCTGGCTCTCTGAAAACAAATTAATACTAAATCCCAAAAAAACTAAACTCCTTCTCTTCTTCCCTAAAACACTCATCCAGCACAAACCCTCTTTCTCTGTCACCTCTCTTAATAACATCATCATCAAACCCAAACCTAAAACCAAACTACTTGGAGTAATTATCGATGATGAACTAAAATTTGATACTCATATCCAACAATGTATAAAAAAGAAACTCTGACTCCTCTATCGCAACCAGAAATCTCTGTCACCTTCTTCCAAACCTGCCCTCGCTCAATCCCTTCTTCTACCCTATCTTGTCTATGCTGTCCCTGTCCTTACTAATGTTCACAATTTGCTTTTCACTAAACAACAGCAAACTTATCACAAAATAGCCAGGTTTGCTCCAAATCTCCCCTATAAATCCCACCACTGTCTCACCCTTAAATCACTCCAATGGCCAGAATTCTCTAAACAACTACTTCTACCCCAACTTCATATTACACACTCTATCCTGAATGACCCCTCTTCCTGTCCTTCCATTTTCAACTTAGTCTCCTACTACAACCCGCATCATCACCTTTGTACTTCCAGCAAACACCTCCTTGACATATATAAACCCAATAAAAATATAAGGAAAGTCCCTCTACAAATACTCTGTTGCACATGCTTGGAACTCAATCCCTCAAAATATAAGAAGCATTCATCAAAAACACCTGTTCAAAAAAAAGAACTTAAATTTTTTCTTCAGAGTACACGGTCCTGCCCTTGTTCTCTTCTATTCCATTCTCTTCCCTTCTCTTCCCTTCATTCCCTTCTCTTTTCTCCTCTTCCCTTCTCTTCTCTGTGCTTCTCTTCCATTCCCTTCTCTTCCCTTCTCTTCTCTTCTCTTCTCTTCTCTTCTCTTCTCTTCTCTTCTCTTCTCTTCTCTTCTCTTCTCTTCTCTTCTCTTCTTCCTTCTCTTCTCTTCCTCTTCCCTTCTCTTCCCTTCTCTTCCTTCTCTTCTCTTCTCTCTTCTCTTCTTCTTCTCTTCTTTTCTTCCCTTCCCTTCTCTCTTCTCTTCTCTTCTCTTCTCTTCTCTTCTCTTCTCTCTTCCCTTCTCTTCCCTTCTCTTCTCTTCTCTTCTCTTCCGTTCCCTCCCTTCCCTTCTCTTCCCTTCTCTTCTCTTTTCTGTGCTTTTCTTCCCTTCCATTCTCTTCTCTTCTCTTCTCTTCTCTTCTCTTCTCTTCTCTTCTCTTCTCTTCCCTTCCCTTCTCTTTTCTTCTCTTCTCTGTGCTTCCCTTCCATTCTCTTCTCTTCTCAGCTTTAACTCCTTTTCCCTATTCTACTCTTTACTTCCTTACATCTGCCTCATATACCTTTATACCTCCCTCTCCCCTCACTTCCATAGCATATATATTCATATATATTTTTATTTAAAAAAAAAACATTTTGGATTGAATGGTTGATATTCTCTAGACCTGTCAATTGTTATTTAACCTAGTTTATGTACAGGTATTCTCTAACTGTTGATCTTCTTGTTATGTTTCATGGTGGTTTTAATTTTTTACTCTTATTTTTATTTTTCATTTTATTTTTATTGTAAAAATATGTAATACTTCTGGAGCTTTTCTCCTTGGGTCTCAACTGAAAATGGGCCCCTGGCTCAGTTGGCCTAATCCAGTTAACAAATGTCAAAAAATAAATAAAATAAATCAATGTCTGAATCTGTGTGCGACTATGCGTGACTAAGTGACTGTGTGGTTGACTGCATTCGTGTGAGGAGTGGGTTTGTCATGTAGTGTATGTATGTTCATTAATGTCTGAATGTGTGTGGGTATGGGTGAATAAGTAACTGCGTAGGTCAGTGAATTCATGTGAGGGTGAGGGTGTGGGTGTGTGCCATGTTGGGTAGGACTGCATCTAGTGTATGAGATTGCATTAATGTCTTAATATATGTGAGTATGGGTGAATAATTGACTGTGTGGGTGAGGGCATTAGTGTGAGGGCTGTGTGTGCAAAATGTTGACTGAATTTGTGCAAGGGAATATATGTAGTGCATCTTTGTGCATTAATGTCTGAATGTGGGTGCGAGTATGGGTGATTAAATGACTGTGTGGATATGTGCACTCATGTGAGGGGTGTGTGTCATATTGACTGAATTTGTGCATTTGGGATAGTCTGTAGTGCATATGTGTGCAATAATGTCTGAATGCATTTTCAAGTATGGGTGAATAAGTGATTGCATGGGTGACTGCATTCATGTGAGGAGTGTATGTATCATGTTAACTGAATTTGTTCATGTGGGAATGTCTGTAGTAGATGTGTGCGCATTAAGGTCACAATGTGTTTGTGAGTATGGGTGAATAACTGACTGTGCGGATGAGTGCATTCATATAAGGGTTGTGTGTGTCATGTCATATGGGAATGTCTGTAGTAGATGTGTGTGCATTAAGGTCACAATGTGTGTGTGAGTATGGGTGAATACGTGACTGTGTGGATGAGTGCCTTCATATGAGGGTTGTGTGTGTGTGTGTCATGTCATGCGGGAATGTCTGTAGTAGATGTGTGTGCATTAAGGTCACAATGTGTGTATGAGTATGGGTGAATAAGTGACTGTGTGGATGAGTGCATTCATATGAGGGTTGTGTGTGTGTAATGTCATGTGGGAATGTCTGTAGTAGATGTGTGTGCATTAAGGTCACAATGTGTGTGTGAGTATGGATGAATACGTGACTGTGTGGATGAGTGCATTCATATGAAGGTTGTGTGTGTCATGTCATGTGGGAATGTCTGTAGTAGATGTGTGTGCATTAAGGTCACAATGTGTGTGAGCATGGGTGAATAAGTGACTGTGTGCATGAGTGCATTCATATGAGGGTTGTGTGTGTCATGTCGTGGGAATGTCTGTAGTGCATGTGTGTGCATGAATGTCTGAATTTGTGTGTGAGTATTGGTGAATAAGTGACTTTGTGGGTGAGTGGGTTTATGTTAGGCATGTGTATGTCATGTGGTATGGGAATGTCTGCACTGTATATGTGTGCCTTAATGTCTGAATGTGTGCGCAAATATGGGAGAATAACTGATTGTGTGGGTGACTGCATTCATGGAAGTGTTGTGTGTGTGTCATGTTGACTAATATTGTGAATGTTGGAAGGTCTGTAGTTTTTGTGCATCCATTAATGTCTAAATGTGTGTGCGACTATGATTAAATAAGTGACTGTGTAGGTGACTGCATTTGTGTGAGGGGTGTGTGTGTCATATTGACTGAATTTGTGCATGTGGGAATGTCTGTAGTCGATGTGTGTGTATTAATGTCTGAATACATGTGGGAGTGGAGGAGAATACGTAACTTTGAGGAGAAGTGCGTTCATATGAGGGGTGTATGTTTCATGTCATGTCAGAATGCCTGTAGTGTATGTGTGTGCATTAGTGACTGAATGTGACAGTATGGTGAAAATGTCACTGTATGGATGAGTGTGTTTGTGTGCGGGGTGTATGCATCATGTCATGTGGTAATGTCTGTAGTGCATGTGTGCACATTAATGTCTGAATGTATGTACGAGTATGGATGAATAAGAGACTGTGTGGATGAATTCATCCATGTGAGGGTGTGTGCATGTGTGTGTGTGTGTGTGTGTGTGTGTGTGTGTGTGTGTGTGTGTGTGTGTGTGTGTGTGTGTGTGTGTGTGTGTGTGTGTGTGTGTGTGTGTGTGTGTGTGTGTGTGTGCTTCATGTCATGTGGGGAAATCTCTAGTGTTTGTGCTTGCATTAATGTCTGAATGTGTGTGTGTGTGTGTGAGTATGGGTGAATAAGTGACTGTGTTGGTGATGGTATTCTGTATGTGTAAGCATTAAAGTCTGAATGTGTGCGTGAATCTAGGTGAAATAAGTGACTGGGTCTGTGGCTGTGTTCATGTGAAAGGTGTTTGTTGTCTGAATTTCTTTATATGGGAATATCTGTTGTGTATATGTATGCATTAATGTCTTACTGCATGTGTGAGTATGGGTGAATAAGTGCCTATGTGGGTGAGTGCATTCATGTGAGGGATATGAGTGTCATGTTGACTGAATTTGTGCATGTGGGGATGTCTGTAGTCAGTGTGTGTATTAATGTCTGAATACGTGTGGAAGTATAGGAGAATAAATGATTTTGTGGAGAAGTGCGTTCATATGAGAGGTGTGTGTTTCATGTCATGTGAGAATGCCTGTAGTGTATGTATGTGCATTAGTGTCTGAATGTGTGTGTGAGTATGCGTGAATAAGTGACTGTGTGGGTGAGTGCATTTGTGTGAGGGGTGTGTGTCATGGTCGCTGAATTTGTGCATGTGGGAATGTCTGTAATGTATATGTGTGTGCATTAATGTCTGAATATGTGTTTGAGTATGGTTGAATAAGTGACTTTGTGGGTGTGTGTGTTCGTGTGAGGGGTGGGTGTGTCATGTTGTGTGGGAATGTCTGTAATGATGTGTGTGCATTAATGTCTGAATGTGTGTGATTATGGGTGAATAAGGGACTGTGCGAGTGAGTGCATTTGTGTGAGGGTTATGTGTGTCATGTTGACTGAATTTATTCATGTGGAAATGTCTGTGATGTATGTGTGTGCATTAATGTCTGAATATGTGAGATTATGGCTGAATAAGGGACTGTGTGGGTGTGTGTGTTCATGTGAGGGTGTGTGTGTCATGTTGACTGAATTTATTCATGTGGAAATGTTTGTAATGTATATGTGTGTATTAATGTCTGAATGTGTGTGCAAGTACAGGTGAATAAGTGACTGGTAGTGTGCATTTGTATGAAGGGTGTGTGTCATGCTGACTTAATTTGTGTATGTGGGAATGTCTGTAGTTTATATCTGTGTGCATTAATGACTGAATGTATGTGGGACTATGGGTGAATAAGTGACCGTGTGGGTGAGTGCATTCGTGTGAGTGTTGTGTGTCATGCTGACTTAATTTGTGCATGTGGTAATGTCTGTAGAGTATATGTGATTGCATTAATGTCTGTATGTGTGTGAGTATGATTAAATAATTAACTGTGTTGGTGATGGCATTCTGTATGAATGTGTGAATTAATGTATGAATTCCTGTGTGAATACGGGTGAATAAGTGACTGTGAGTGCAGTTTTGTGAGGGGTGTGTGTGAAATGTTGACTGAATTTCTGTATGAGGAAATATCTGTATATGTGTGCATTAATGTTTGAAGGTGTGTGCGAGTATTGGTGAACAAGTGACTGTGTGGGTGAGTGCATTCGTGTGAGGTGTGTGTGTGTCATTTTGAATTAATTTGTGCATGAGGGAATGTCTGAAGTATATGTATGTGCATTAATGGCTGAATTTGTGTGTTAGTTTGGGTGCATAAGTAACTGTATGGATGTGTGCATTTGTGAGAACGGTGTGTGCATGTTGACTGAATTTATGCTTTTGGGAATGTTTGTAGTGTATGTGAGTGCATTAATGTCTGAATGTGTGTGCAAATATGGATGAATAAGTGACTGCATGTGGGAGTGTGCTTGAGTGATGGCTGTGTGTGTCTTGATTGAATTTGTGCACGTGGGAATGTCTGTAATGTATGTGTGTGCATTAATGTCTGAACGTGTGTGTGAGTATAGGTGAATAAATGACTGTGTCACTGAGCACTTTCATGTGAGGGGTGTTTGTGTCATGTTGAGTGAAATTGTGTATATGGGAATATCTGTTGTGTATGTCTGTGCATTAATGTTTGAATGCATGTGCGAGTATGGGTGAATAAGTGCCTGTGTGGATGAGTGCATTCATGTGAGGGGTGTGTGTGTCATGTCATGTGGGAATGTCGGTAGCGTTTGTCTTGTATTAATGTCTGAATGTGTGTGTGAGTATGGGTGAATAAGTCACTGTGTGGGTAAATGCGTTCATGTGAGGGGTGTGATTGTCATGTTGACTAAATTTGTACATGTAGAAATGTCTTGTAGTGTATGTGTTTGCATTAATGTGTGAATGTGTGTGCGAGTATGGGTGATTAAGTAAGTGTGGTGGGTAGTGTGTTCATGTGAGGGGTGTGTGGCATTTTGACTGAATTTGTGCATGTGGGAAAGCCTGCAGTGTATTTCTGTGCATTAATGACTAAATCTGTTTGTGAGTGTGGGTGAATAAGTGACTGTGTGGGTGAGTGGATTCCTTTGAGGGATGGGTGTGTTATGTTATGTTGGAATGTAGTATATATGTGTGCATTAATACCTGAATGTGTGTGTGAGTATGGGTGAATAGGTGATTGTGTTGGTGAGTGCTTTCATGTGAAGGTATTTGTGTGTCATGTCATGTGGGAATGTCTGTAGTGTATGCATTAATGCCTGAATGTGTGTCAGCATGGGTGAATAAGTGGCTATGTGGGTGCATGCATTCATATGAGGGTTCGATGTGTCATGTTATGTTGGAATGTCTGGAGTATATGTGTGTGCATAAATGTCTGAATGTCTGTGTGTGACTATGGGTGAATACATGACAGTGTAGGTGAGTGTTTTCATGTTAGGGATGTGTGTATCATAATGCATGGGAATGTCTGCATTGTATGTATGTGCATTAATCTCTAAATGTGTGTGTATGAGTGAATAAGTGATTGCGTGGGTGAGTGTGCTCTTGTTAGTGTGTGTGTGTGTGTGTGTGTGTGTGTGTGTGTGTGTGTGTGTGTGTGTGTGTGTGTGTGTGTGTGTGTGTGTGTGTGTGTGTGTCACATATGGGAATGTCTGTAGTGTATGTGAGTGCATTCATGTCTGAATGTATGTGCAAGAATCAGTGTATAAGTGACTGGTGTGGGTGAGTGCATTTGTGCAAGATGTTTGTGTGTCATGTTGATTGAATCTGTGCATGTGGGAATGTCTGAAGTTGTGTGTGCATTAATGTCTGAATGTGTGTACGAGTATGGATGAATAAGTGATTGTGAGGGTGAGTGCATTCGTGTGAGGCATGTGCGTGTCATGTTGTGTGGGAATGTCTGTAGTGTATGTGAGTGCATTCACGGCTGAATGTGTGTGTGAGTATCAGCGTATAAGTGACTGTGTAGGTAAGTGCATTTGTATCAGGGTTGTGTGTATCATGTTGACTGAATTTGTGCAATTGATAATGTCTGTGGTTTATGTGTGTACATTAATGTCTGAATGTGTGTGTGAGTATGGGTGAATAAGTGACTGGGTTTGTTTTTTCATATGAGGGATATGTGCCATGTTGTGTAGGAATGTCTGTAGTGTATGCATGTGCATTAATGTCTGAATGTGTGTGTGTGTATGGCTGTGGGCGAATAAGTGACTGTGGTTGAGTACATTCATTGGGGGGGTGTCATGTTGACTGAATTTGCACATGTGGGAATGTCTGTAGTGCATGCGTATGCCTTAATGTCTGAATGTGTGTGTGTGTGTGTGAGTATGGGTGAATAAGTGACTGTGTGGGTGAGTGTGTTCCTGTGAGGGTTTTGTGTCTCATGTTTGACTGATTGGTGTGTGTGGAAATGTATTCATTTGAGGGGTGCATGTGTCATGCTGACTGAATCTGTGCACGTGGTTGTGTCTGTAGTTTATGTGTGTGCATTAATGTCTGAATGTGTGTGGGAGTATGGGTGAATAAGTTTGTGGGTGACTCAATCTTATGAGGTGTGTGTGTGTGTGTGTGTGTGTGTGTGTGTGTGTGTGTGTGTGTGTGTGTGTGTGCGCGCGTGCGTGCGTGTGTGTCCTATTGACTGAATTTGTGCATGTGGGAATGTCTGTAGTGTATGTGTGCATTAACGATTAACATCTGAATGTGTGTGCTAGTATGGGTGAATAAGTGATTGCATTAATGAGTATGTTCGTGGGAGGGGTGTGTTTGTCATGTCATGTAGGAATGTCTGTAATTTATGTTTGTACATTAATGTCTGAATGTATGTGTGAGTATGGGTGAATAACTAACTGTGAGGGTGAGTGTGTTTGTGTTAGGGGTGTAATTGTCATATTATGTGGGAATGTTTGTAGTGGATTTGTGGCAATAATGTCTTGATGTATATGTGAGTATGGTTAAATAAGTGACTGTGTGGGTTAGTGCATTCATATGATGGGTGTGTGTGTGTGTGTGTGTGTGTGTGTGTGTGTGTGTGTGTGTGTGTGTGTGTGGCTTGCTGACTGAATTTCTGCATGTGGGAATGTAATTGCATTAATGTCTGAACATGTGTGCAAGTGTGGCTAAATAAGTGACTGTGTGGGTGAGTACATTCATGTGAAGTAAGTGTGTGTGTGTGTGTGTGTGTGTGTGTGTATGCACATTTGGGAATGTCTGCAATATATGTGTGTGATATTCATAATATTTTTTGTTCACATTTCCCAAGATGTGCACAAATGCTCTGAGATGCCAATGACCTCTGTTATGGAGTAGTCAAAAGTACAGTCATCTTTTACTCAAACAGTATCTAGTACCATTTTTTTCCATATTGTTACAGGTGTTTTCTATGACAATTTGAGTAAAATGATTTACTACAGCAAGTTCCAAGGGATTCCTTTAGCTATATACCACGCATATCCACTCATATTTATTGATTAACCCATTTATCTCATTCCTATTTCCCAAACACTGTACAAGAGTTCCTATGTAACGTCATTAATTCCCACTCCTTAGAAAGCTGTAGAAACTCACCAATGTCAAACACGAGGATTGCTAAAAATGGAATCTGAAAATAGTCCCCCAGCATGAGGTCCTACAGGTCTCAGCTGTATCTCATGGTAGGAACTATTTCTCATTTTTATTCATAAAAAATCTGTGAATTACACTGAAGTGCTTTATCACATCCAGCTATAAGAGTTTTAAGCAAAAATCCATCACAGTAATTCTGAATCATATACTTACATTAAATGAACATTCTATAACTAGAAAGCAACACATTTTATCTTGCCTGTGAGGTTTCTAGTTAATGATGTTATTAGTCATTCCATGTTTTGCCTGTTTATTTTACATTTTCTTAGGTTCATGGGTCTGTGACAAGCTTAAGCCCACTTTGCCTTCTAGAAGCTTTACTACCATTCTCCATTTTAACATTTACATGTACTCATGTATTAACTGAGGTCTGTTCTAAAAATGTGATGTGTCTGGCACTGTTTCACCGGGAGAGAGTTTTATATTCAAATTTAAGGGAGATGACAAATTATAAAGCTAAAAGTTTTTACCATTGGTTATTGAGAAACTAAACTTGAATGCTTTCATGCTTATGTTAGCCACACCACTGGTTTATTTTAAAGAGTATCCAAAATTAGAGGGCAGTTTGTCCTGAGAAACAAGACATAGATTCCAAATGACAGTATGGCACAAAGAACAGATGCATCTCTTTCATTCTAGGTAACACAGATTGCCAGTAGCAAAATATTTTATCTTCTTAGTGGGAAATCTTTGCACCCTCTCTTGATGAACTGGATGTTTAGAGAGGATATTGTAGACAGAGGCATTGCTTTCTGTGACTGGCCAGATATGTTAGGTCTGTGAGGGGACAATGGCCTCACTGGAGTGGCTTGTAATTTCCATATTTATCATGTTTGTTACACTGAAGGCATTCCTTATTACTGTAGCAATCTACTGTCCTTATTACTGTAGCAAACTAGTGGTCAAAGGAGAGGCTGTCATACATAACTGTGTCAAATGACTTTGTTTTTAATGATATTATCTCAATGTTGCAGGCAGCGGTGATGATGTTCTTTCCAACAGTGACAAAGTTGCATTTGTATATATTTACTGCCAATCCATTATCCATGCAACAGTTGTCAATTGTGCCCAACCCTCTTTTCACAACCACCTCATATATGGGAGGAGGAGAAGCCTCCATAGATGATGGTCATTCATAAATATAGTGAGCTAAAGGCTTTTGTTTCATGCTTGTATGTCATAAGAAAATATGCCTAATAGCATTGGCCTTAGTACCCTAATACAGAGCTCTGTGGCAGTGCAGTGCAAACTTCACCTAGTGTGGAGAGTTTGCCACCTGCTCTTTCAAGATGGGTTCTTTTTGATAGCCAGTTTTGCATCTAACAAAAAAGGCACCATATTCATAAACAATGCACACCAGTGCGTGTGCATCCATCATAGTCACAGTAGTTAGTGCCATGATTATGTTGGCATGATTCATAACATGAATTATATTGCTAATAAGGGCAGGTGGACCAAAACAGGATCAACCAGTATAGGGAAGTAACACCCCAAGCATGTATTAGGCAATGATCACCCATTCACCACAGTTGTCACGGCCATGGCTGCTTCACTAGTGCACACAGGAAAAAACAATCCACTTCCTGATTTACTAGATCCGCCTCCTGATTTACTAGATCCACCTCCTGATTTACTAGATCCACCTCCTGATTTGTTTGATATGCATGGACTTGCCTCCTTCCTACTCATCACTCCACTTCCTAATCTCTGCTCTACTTCCTTATTTTTTTGAGCTGCATGGACTTTCTTCTTTCACACTCAGCAGCCCACTTCCTAACCTCTGATCCACTTCCTGACTGTTTGATATGCATGGACTTCCCTCTTTCCCACCCAGTGCCCCACTTCTGTACCTTTACTCAGACATTACAGATGCCATCCTGCTCTTGAATATAGACATGAAGCTACTTATGTACTGTCTGTCATATGTGGCTTTTAGCATCTTTTGAGCAACACTGGTTCTCCTCCAATTTCTGCAGGTTGCATATGATTTCCTCATATAAAACTTCATACTTAATATTCAAAACTATAGATAGCCAGTTTAAAAACATAACAGACTGCTTAGAAGTACGGAGTGTATATTAGACAATAGACATTGTTTAAACTTACAACTGCATTATATGTGTTCTCAAGCCTGAAAAAGTGCTAATGAACAGAGCATTAGTAAAAAATGAAACTTAGTAGTGACCATGCCTCACTGCAGCAGAACATGTCACAATGTTGTGCAGTTATGCCCAAGTGAGATTGCCAGCTTGACTATTACTGCAGACCAATCTGCTTTAGTATAAATTAAAATGATGAGTATCTGGTCCTGGGGACTCTTCCAGTGGTGGGATACATCCCATATCATTTTGTTGTAGACCATGCCGTGGGTGGATGATCCAACTGTGTGTTGATGAGGAAATTTGTTTCAACCTGCAGTGCTGTTTCAATCCATTATTTGTAGACTTTTGCAGAAATCTCATCCATTTTGATGGTGTTGCTCTAAAATGTTATGCTCAACAGTATATCAGCTTTTAAGGCAGCTTGGGACATGTCTGTAATTTGTCACTGTAGATAGTTTGCAGTTGCTTTAAGGTAACATTCCCACATTTCAGAAGCTTTCACATGATGCATGCATGGCTTCTCCTAGGCATGCAGTGGGATAAGCCTGCATTCAGAGGGGTCTGATGCACTTTAGTGAACTGCACAGGGCATGGTGCATGAATTTTACTATATACCATCCCTACCCTATTGTACACAATGTTTATAAATAGTGACTATCATTCGCAAGCTCATTAAGTGGTTTATTATCCCATTCATGTGGGGTACTGTTAAAAACTTGGCAAGTCTATTTAAGATATAGGAATGGAGAACCCCCTCATCCATGGCTACTGTGACATCTTCAATAAAGTAACCACATTCAGTAGGTATGATCTGTCTTTTACAGATCCATGATAATTTATACTTAGAAGTAATGGATCCCTAATATCCCTCAGAACGAATCCCATGGTGATCCTCTCCATGATATAGAACAGCATATACTGGTGAGGCTGACAGTTCTTCTGATTTGTTTGATATGCATGGACTTGAGATTGTCTGTAGATCCACTATTGTGATCAGGGACCACTGTGAGCTGTTACTATATCCTGGGGGCAAAGGCAGAGGAGAGAGATTTTAGCTTAATAAAATGTGAACTGGAGCTTTAGGTTATATTTAATTGCATAAAGGAAACTATTGGGAATATTTGTGATACATTTTGGTGAATAGTACATTTTATTCCTGAGTGTTGCTTCTAATTTTCTTCCTGTAATTATAAAATACTCTGTATAGCTCTCAACTTTTTTTTCTCAAGAATCAGGGTTAGGTTTTAAATATTACTGTAAATCACTTAAAATGTCAATAGAGTAGCAGGTTTTGTATCTGCATTTTCCAAGCAATAAAGAGTATGACACTAATGTCTGGCATTATTGAGTTTAATCCACAGTGATTTACCAGAAAATCAAAACATTTATGAGGGGAAAGAACAAAATATGATGTAAAATCAGGTACAGTCTGTAAAATTTTGAACAGGTGGGAGGTATATCTACTATCTCCTTCAGTATTTTTATGAATGTATGCTCCTATGTGGACTTTATTTTGCAGATAATCTTTACTAATTCTTTCTGGGTTTCATTTAGTTTAGCTTCAACTTTTCTGATTGAAAATCTTTATAGGATGAGTAGATATGTTTCTTTTTGTTGTTGTCTGTTTATTTTGCAAAGCTACTACTGGAGCCTGTTTCCACATTTCCAATTATATGTATATGTAATGGTAATGTAAGTTAAACGGTTTCCTATTAAAATGTTTGCACAAAAAGACAAAAAAAAAAGAAACATGGGACGAGTGAATTTTGAAGAGCGTCTTCTACGTGGAGACATGCGTGAATGGGCGTACCTTCGTTGAAGGTTGTGCGTCAGGGCTGGTAACTCGGCACGTAAAAATTAACTACCACTCATTAGTGGACCGGAGTTCCGCTGTGGCGACCCCTAACTGGGAAAAGCTGAAAGACACAAACAAACTCTTCTCCTTTAAAATTATTTTTCCATGTCATGGTCTTAAATGAAAAGAAGGAAAGGACTGATTCTATGGGCTACGCATATTGCGTAAATCTTAGTTAGGACACTGTCTAAGATGTTTAATCTCCTCATAGAATTTTTTGTTAGTTCTGTGAGTTGGACTTAACAAAGCTGAGAGGCATCAGCACATGTTCTTTGTGGTGCAGTTCTCCTAGTCATTTCTAGATTAATCAAAATAGCATTTAATGATTTTGTTATTATCGACTGCAAGTTTCTCAAAGTTATTGACACATTCCTCATATTCTTTAAATGAAATTGACTGAGTTCTGTAACAGCCAATTACATGGAAATCTGAGTGCTGAAGGTCATTCCTATTGTCTGCCATTAATGGTCTTTGTTGAATGGACATGTCGGCTGGAGCGCCTTCTGTGTGGAGTCTGCATGTCCTCCCCGTGATCGAGTGATGCTTAAGACATGCAGGTAGGTGTGAGCATGAATGGGCGTCCCTTCTTTGAAGGCTGGGCATCGGACTGGCAACTCAGCACTGTAAAAAATCCACTGCCAATCATGAGCGGACCGGAGTTCCACTGTGGCGACCCCTAACCGGGAAAGCCAAAAGCCAATTGAATGGACATGTATCAAGAGTGTTATGTATGTTTGGATAATCCCTTATCATTTTATCCAAGTTGGAAGGAGGGGAAAGGGATATATCCTTGAATACTGGGGATATGAGAAGGGTCCTTAAACCATGTTTCTGCAATGGTGCAAACACCCACACAATCCAAAACCAGCAAAGTCTTAAGGTTCCATTTCTTGTTATTTTTACTTTGGGCATTTACCACATTTCATACCCATTTGGAATGACCATCGGTTTTGCCTAGCCTAAAAATGCACCATGATGGTGACAAAGTTTCTGTATAAAATGCAGGACCCTGGGCAGAAACATTGAGACCATTATCCATATAGTAGGATATTGCCCACACATCTCAACCTACAAAAACATGCACTGAATCCACACTGACAGGCACCAATTGTGAAGACAGTCATTGCATCCCAGTTATATTATACATAGATTTTGGTGCCATTTTAAGAAATAGAAGGAATATACTTAATACAGAGGTCTTTCCTACCTCAGAGAAGAAGAGGAGAGTGCAGCCAAGTAACTCTTCATGACTCCGTGCATAACAGCCTGGACTTAACCATCCCTAGTATCATATAGCATTTTAAATGCACTAATCCTTTTTGTGCATGAAACACATCACTTATTTTCTCCCCAGCAATACAGGGTACAGTAACCCATTACTTGGCCAGTTTAATCAGTACAAAGGTAGTGTGGTTGCTTTCTCAGTTATTAGTGATAATTGTTTTGTCATTTGGGTCAGCCCTTTTGTTGACCTTAAACGTCTGCAGATCTTGACTGAGGATTTGTTCAATGTCTTATAATGTGTCAGGTGGATGTCTTTATGAGACCATGTGTTGCTGTAACTCTTGTCTCAGAGGTTCCATACTAGATTACTGAGATGTCTTGGTGAAGGAATTCCCATAGTATAATTTATAGGAGACGAGCATTACCCTTCAGTGTCACAGAAAGTCTCTGATACTGACTTATCTTGGAGAATACGTAATGTGTTTTTGGTATCAGGCACTTTCTACACAGCCTTAGCAAACTATTCTTAATAATGTCTGTAAAGGAGAGCTCAGGCAGTGCCTGTACCCTTCTTAACTGAGTACTCATTAAGCACTGATGCAGAAAAAAGGGTCTTTACAATGGTGTGGGTATTTGCTAATATTTTGAGTTTTGTTTCTTATTATGTCATGAAGACAGTTGGTATTGTAAGGTTACCACTTAAATGTAGGCACTTAAATGTAACCTTCCTAAACCACAAACACCTCCTAGACAAAGTACACATAACAAATACCCTCAGCAGCCCCAAATGCACTCTTTCAAAACAACACCCACATCAACACATGAACCATATATCATGGAGCCTCTACCTCTAAGCCCATAAGGCAAGCCACCACACAATCCAACATTTTGGTAATTGCAGATTCCATTGTAAAGCACACTGCTGTCCCTCACACCAGGCTGAGTAAGGAGAAAGTCATGGTCAGTTGCTTATCAGGGTCTAGGATTCACCACATTACGCATGCATTCAGGACATTGGACCACAAGTACCAGTATGACTCTGTTATAGTCCATATGGGAGTAAATGACCAGAGACATACCTCCCTAGACTATATGAAGAGAGACATCATGGAGTTGTCAGAATATGTGTCTCAGGCTGATATGAGCCTAGCATTGAGCAACATTTTATCTTCTCCAAGGATGAGACCACAATACAAACACAAGATGATTGACTTTAATAATTGGCCTAGTTTCTGATGTCATTCTAAGGGGGTGCAATGTTTGTCAGCTTGGAAGGAGATGATCAACAGACCATGCTGCTTTGCCAGGGATGGTGTGCACCTCTCCCCTCTAGGCTTTTGAATAGTATCTAAAACATTGTCTTCTCCCCTACTGCCTTTTTTAGGCAATGCCAAACTGAAAGTACTTCCAACATAGCAAATCAAAACCAAGATAATCTAAAGGTATTACTGCTCAATGCTAGGATTCTAAACAAAAAACTCAACTCCCTAGAAGCTTTCTTCACCCTAGAGAATGCTGATGTCTGTGCGATCACTGAGACATGGTTTAAAGTTGAGAATATCACACCAGCAGTGTAAGGTTATAATGTCTTTCACACATTTAGACCAGCTACTTCACAGGCAGAGACTAAAGGTGGAGGTGTCTCTATTTACATCAAAAATAAATATACCTCAAGGATGGTCAAACAGGACAATGTGCTTGAGCTGCTCCATGTTCAAATCACCATAGGCAAAATCCAATACCACTTCCTTGCAAGCTATAGACCCCCCCCATGACCCAGGAAACCTATATCATGCATTTAAACATATTAGAAACACTAACTATCCAACCCAATACCATATTCATGGGTGACTTTAATTACCCCACTATTGACTGGGAATCCTATATGATATCAAACGTATAGGCACAGGGATTCCTGGATTTTGAAAACACAAACTCCCTGAACCAGATAGTCAATACACCAACCAGGGGTGCAGCCATACTGGATCTGGTCCTCACTAATATGGGAGAGTGCTGCACACCCCCCTAGTGTAACGTCTGCTCTTGTAAGGTCAGACCACAAAATGGTCTCCTTTGAAGTAAAAATAAAATCTGGACTCCCAGCTAAACCTGGAATATTCAGGAATACTCTAATGCTGGGTCTATATCACATACTTGAAAGATAAAAAGAGTGAGCGCTCTTTTATCGAACACTAAAAACTGAAACCACTAAATATAGAAGACACGGAACAGCGATTTTTTTCCCAGGGAAAAAAAAATCACTGGGTCATTTTCAGGACTTTGCCATTTGCTCCACAGTGGTGCAATCTTGGAGTTGGTATATTTAAGTAGGGAGGGTGTGGGGGGCACAGTCCCCCACATCAGGAGGTGTGGGAGGCAAAGCCCCCCACTTTATTTTGTATTGGGATTATTTTTTTTTTTTTTTGCAGAGCAGCGATTTTTTTTCCATGGGAAAAAATCACTGTTTCGTATCTTCGATATTTAGTTGCTTCGGCTTTTAGTATTCGATAAAAGAATGTTCACTCTTTTTATCTTTT
The DNA here is from genome assembly GCF_019279795.1 of Protopterus annectens. Lineage (NCBI taxonomy): Eukaryota > Metazoa > Chordata > Ceratodontiformes > Protopteridae > Protopterus > Protopterus annectens. The sequence continues at coordinate 1,827,191,257 of NC_056737.1, forward strand.
GATTATGTGATACAGACCCCTAAGGCTAACCTCCTGCTATTAAGTGATAACCTGGCAAAATTCCAGGCCCCCATAAACCCTGAGAACACTGCTGCCTATGTAGAAATGTTCACAGAAACCCTGTGCAAGCATGTTAAAAGCTGCATAGAGGCAGCTGTACCCATCAGGAAGAAGTACAGAACTAACTCAAAAAATAAGCCACCATGGTTGTTGTTTCTTTCGGCTTATCCCGGTTAGGGGTCGCCACAGTGGAACTCCGGTCCGCTAATGTTTGGTAGTGGATTTTTACGTGCCAAGTTACCAGCCCTGATGCACAACCTTCAACTAAGGCACGCCCATTCATGCATGCCTCCACACAGAAGACGCTCTAGCTGAGAATCGAATGTGACAACGTCTTGCTGTGAGGTGACAACGCTACCGCAGCACCACTAAAATAAGCCACCATGGTGGAATCACAAAATCAATAGGCTGTATAACAGAAGGAAGGAAATCATGGCAAAAATTAGGAGGTGCAGCACCCAGCAGGATAAAAGCACTCTCATCAAATTAAACAAACAAATATTTTTTTTTAACATATGTTTACCAGGAAAGTTTGACTTGGAACAAAGCCAATTTTCAGCAGAGGCCTGGGGAGAAATGGTCCAGACGCATGTCTTTGTAATGTGGGAGGAAACCGGAGCACCCAGAGAAAGCCCACACAAATGCAGGAAGGACATGCAAACTCCGCACAGAAGGCACTCCAGCTGAGAATTGAACCAGCAAGCCTCTTATTGTGAGGTGACAATGCTACCGCTGCACCACTGTGCCATTCAAATAAAGTCTACTAAAGCCAAATTTGAGGTAATTGGCCTCCCAGGCCAAGCACAACCAGAAGACATTCTTTAGCTATGTCTGCAACCTCAAAGGCAATACATAAATGTGCGCAGAGCTCACTGTAAATGGAGTCACCTACACTAAGCCAGAAGATATAGCAAATCTACTGGCCTACATATTCAGCTCCAGCTTTACCCCTCCACCCCTCAACCTTCTCTCAGGAAATCCCATCAAATACAACTCCCCCTGCTATCACTATGAAACAGGTCCTTAATGCTCTCTCTAATGCCAAGAACACTGCATCAGTGGGCCCACACAATATCCCAGGGTGCCTTCTAAATAGCATGAAACATGACCTATCACGGCATCTGGAATTGCTACTCAACTATATCCTCCAAACATGTTGCATGTCACGTGACTGCAGAACAGCAACAGTCATCCCTCTGCACAAAGGTGGGCCATCTACAGACCCATAAGTCTCACTAGTCTTATATGTAAAGCACTATCGTAGTATGTAAATCACTTGCTACTCAAATTAGCTTACCAGTTACAATCTGTGAAAAATGAAGAAATAAATAAACTGGTAGGCAAACACGGAAATAATATAGTCCAACGATACCAAAGATTCCAAACTAAAGCAGCAGCAGCCAAAAATTCTTCAAAACGTAGCTTTTATTCACAAAAATCAAACAAACTGGATACACATACACTATGTATGCTTCTTCAGATCCTGATTCTTATGAGTTTACCACACATTTAAATACTCTAGGTCCATCAGTTAATTAACATTAATTATTCAATAAACTAATTAACTGATCACTTAGCAAACTGATAGTTACAAGAACTGCATAGCTTTTCACTGCAGGGCATATAGTTAAACTATAACAATAGAGAATTGTGATGCTGAAACTATTTAACTTTCAAATATATGAAAAATATATATGATACTGTATATTAAATCATTACAAAATTAAAAATACAAGCAGGGACATAGAATAACATAATAAGTTAATATTATTAAAATAGCATTTGTTAAAACCAAATATAATAATATAAAATGCTGCAAATATGTGTAAATAATCTATATTCAACACATAATTTGATTAATATTTATTTCCCTCACAGGGAAGTCATTTAAATGACACTCTCATAGAACTGAGAATGTTTGTAAGATCCGTAGCTTTGAAACTACATTTCGCTAACAAACCTGAAGTTGAATTTAATGCTAGTGATTCTGTTAACTTTAAAAAGAAAAGTGTCTATACACCCACTTTACCATCACATGTAGAGTGCTTCTTAAAAGTCTGTGAACAGAATATCTATGAATATTTTTTTAATGGTTATAAGAAATGTAGTTATTTCAATTTGAATCATAGAGAATATCACTCCTTAAAAACATTATATAATGACACCACCCTCAATTTTAAACCAGCTGACAAATGGGGTGGAATTGTAATATTTAACATGGAAGAATACAATCAACTTATGCTTAATATGCTGAGTGATACACAGACTTATTTAGAAATAACACAGGACACCCTTCACAAGATTTGTAGAGATATAGCTGACAATCTCTATGATATGCTAATGTGCCAACAGATTGGAAAAAATCTATATGATTACTTCTCTAGTGAACATCCCAGAATACCAATAATTAAAGGTCTACCCAAAATCCATAAAGGGATAGAACCTCCACCCATGAGGCCCATAGTGGCAGGAGAGTTCTGGGCTACAGAAAATATTTCCATCTTTTGGAAAAAACATTAAGACCTTAGACATCCCCACGATTCTAAAAGATACATATACATTGTTAAAATATATAGAATTATTGAAAGAACCTATATTTACAGATACACATCTATTGATTACACTAGATGTATGCAATTTATTTACTTGCATTCCAAATGACCATGGAATCCAGGCAATCAGGAGTTGATTTCATCTAGAGGAAATTTTAGTAGGAACCAACAGATACTCATTTGCCAACTACTAGAAATTGTTCTGTCCAACAATGTCTTTTATATGGTGAAATCCTATACCATCAGAAATGGGGTTGCAATGGGAACTCCATATGCAAATCTTGTGGTCTTTCAGTGGGAACAAACATTTTGTTTAACCATCCATTATTTAGTAAAATTATACTATCTGAAAGATTTGTTGATGACATACTTATTGTATGGAAAGGTACTCTAATAGAGTTTAAAATGTTTTTAGACTACCTTAATACCACAACTTCTTTCTTACATTTTACTATGGAAGCATCTAATGATACTATCAGCTTCCTAGACATAAATTTAAGTATCAAAGATGGATGCTTAGTCTCCAGTCTTTATAGAAAGACTTGCTGGAAAAATACTATCCTTGACTTTAATAGCATGCATCCATGGCATGTGTTTCCAGCAATTATAAAGAGTCAATTTGTAAGAATTAATAGACTGTGCAGTGAACAAGAAATAAAACACAATGAAATAGAAAACATGGAAGAACTATTTATTGAAAGAGGCTACAATAGAGAGTTGGTACAATTGGTTAAAGGAAAAGTTTTCCCATCGGCCCCCATAGAAGAACCAAATAAAAGGCCGAATAAAAATTATATTAAGACCTTTAATCTAGAGATTGGACAACATAAAACTAGCATCAAGGGTAAACAAATAACCAAGAATGGATTAACAGTAGTAAGATATATAATGACCTACACCAGCGATAGTCAAGCTATCAATTATCCAAAACAACTGGAATATTTTGATTATAGATGAGATGACTATGAAAATAGTAGATTCACATATAAAAATAGTAAAAATTTAAAACAGTTATTATGTGGAGATTTTAAGGTAGATATAAATCTACAGAAGGAAGGAATAATGAGATTTGGAATGTACCCATGTGGAAGTTGTAACATGTGCTCTTATATAACTAGTGAACAAGATTTAGTATTTAACTTCAAATTTGTTCCTAAATTTGAGGCAACGTGTACAACAGAAAATATTATCTACCTAGCAAACTGTGAAAAGTGTTTAGCTTTTTATGTGGGAATGACAAAGAGAAAATTAAAGAATAGAGTCTATGATCATACCAATGATATAAGGCATCTAAATGAACAGAACACCTTAGCAAAACACATTTTAGAATTTAGAGAACATAATTTTAAATTTAGAGTTCTGGAAATAGTCAAATGTAATAAGAGAGAGAAGGAAAACCCCAACCTTCTAGAATCCAGAGAATTATACTGGATCTTTAAGTTGAGAGCACACCAACATCCAGGAATCAACCAATATGTATCTATAAAACCAGCACTCAGAAAAGAAGATAGCCCTATATTTATATACATACATATATAACAGCAGATTCCTTTTTTAACTTTTTCTAGGTATTAGATCTTACAAACTATTCCCCATTCATCTATATTCCCACATGAAATTTGATATTCATGCATTATTGTAAAGCATTTGATGTTTGTATTATATACAAGGTATTATACCTAATAAAAAGACTTAAAATATTATACTGATGTATATATATATATATATTCTATTTCGAAGCATAACAGCAGTGTATATTCAAGAACTACCTTATACATTATGAACTACCTTGAATACTCACTATTTCACTACATAGAATTAATTTTACATAAATATTAATCAAATTATGTGTTGAATATAGATTATTTTCACATATTTGCAGCATTTTATATTATTATATTTGGTTTTAACAAATGCTATTTTAATAATATTAACTTATTATGTTATTCTATGTCCCTGCTTGTATTTTTAATTTTGTAATGATTTAATATACAGTATCATATATATTTTTCATATATTTGAAGCGCTACAAAAGTTAAATAGTTTCAGCATCACAATTCTCTATTGTTATAGTTTAACTATATGCCCTGCAGTGAAAAGCTATGCAGTTCTTGTAACTATCAGTTTAAAAGGCTAAGTGATCAGTTAATTAGTTTATTGAATAATTAATGTTAATTAACTGATGGACCTAGAGTATTTAAATGTGTGGTAAACTCATAAGAATCAGGATCTGAAGAAGCATACATAGTGTATGTGAAAGCGCTTATCCAGTTTGTTTGTTTTTTGTGAATAAAAGCTACGTTTTGAAGAATTTTTGGCTGCTGCTGCTTTAGTTTGGAATCTTTGGTATCGTTGGACTATATTATTTCCGTGTTTGCCTACCAGTTTATTTATTTCTTATATGTAAAGCCATGGAAAAAATTATCATGGAAAAGATCAATAATAATATAGTAAACCTCCAGACACTGGCTGTAACCCAGCTTGGTTTCATTAAGGGCAGATCATGCCTACTCAACCTAGAAATTTACTATGGAGAAGTCTAACACACATATATCATGCCTACTCAACCTAGAAATTTACTATGGAGAAGTCTAACACACATATAAATTTCTTAGATGTTAGTTTAACTATACAAAATAATGAGATAAGTACTTCTTTATACTATAAGAGCTGCAAGTGAAAGAATCTGTTAATACGTAACAGTATGCATCCAGGGTGTATTTATTCCAATATAGTTAAGGGGCGTCTACGAGCATCAAGACTGTATACAGATGAAAATGACTATACAGCAGCAAATGCTATGATTAAGAACATGTTTTTTGAAAGAGGATATAACCGTAATGAAGCTGAAAGGATCTATGAAGAAGTTTTATCACTAAGAACATCCAGAGGAGCACCATCATTTTTGAGTGGACATTCTTTGCAGCATGAGACTTTACGTCATAACTGGTCACATAGGAATAGGATAGTTTTGAAATACACTACTGACACACAACAGATCTTTCGGCTTTTTCCCGGTAAGGGGTTGCCACAGTGGAACTCCGGTCCGCTAATGATTGGCAGTAGATTTTTATGAAACGCCGAGGTGCCAGCTCAACACCCAACCTTCAACGAAGGCATGCCCATTTATGCACACATGTCTTTCGAATGCTACACAACCATGGGGAGGACATGCAGATTCCACACAGAAGGCACTCCCAAGCCCAGCCGAGAATCAAACGGGAGAACCTCTTGCTGTGAGGTAACAAAGCTACCGCCGTACCACCGCGGCATTCTACTGGCAACCAACAGATATGTAATATTTTTAAATGTAATTGGTGTATTCTCACTAGTGATGAAAACATTGGAAGGGTTGTTGGTGACACACCATGTTTCTCATTTAGGAATTGCAAGAACTTAAATCAGATTTTGTGTAATAGTTCTTTGAGCAGATTTAAGCCGATTTCCAACAAAAAAGGAACTTTTCCATGCCGTATGTGCACCTCTTGTAAATATATTTTAACCTCAGATGTTTTTGTATATCCAGTGAATGGCAAAATATACAAGCTGAGATCTTATGCAGACTGCAGGACCAGAAACGTTATTTATGCTGCTTGTTTTGTGTTATACAGTTCCTTTTATGTTGGCAAGACTAATTGCCAGTTTAAGGAATGCATTTCAAAACATATAAGTGACATTAGGTTAAATGATTCTAAGAATCCTTTGATGAAACATATACTAGAGAACAATGGTCACAGCTTTCACTTCTTGGCCCTACAGGTCATTAATGAGAATACAAGGGGAGGAGATTTAGTGAGTGTTACTGAGACAACTGAGATGAACTGGATAGGAAACTTACAGGCCGATAAACTACCTGGGCTTAACAGCAATCTACCTGTCAAGCCAGCCCTAAAGGGACGTAGACTATTGTGATGATTTTAATTCCCTGGTGAAGTTTTTAAATAAAGAATTGTTTGCATGGAAGGTTTGATCTGATGAAGGATATTGAGTTAATCGAAAGTGCTAATTTTTATGAATGTTTTATTGTATTAAAGTTGTAATGTTATGACAGCCATGGTGGTTGCACTGGTTGCTGCATTTCTTTTAAATATATATATATATATATATATATATATATATATATATATATATATATATATATAAATATACATATATATATATATATATATATATATATATATATATATATATATATATATATATATATGTATATATAGATAGATATAAGCATAACCTTATGTTGAAATGACAATTAGTTGATCTTACAATGATCACAATATAATTGTCAAAAACCAAAACATCGCTCCATGAAGGACTGAAAAAGAAGAACAAAACATTGCTTGCAGAGAGGCAAGCTCTCTTGCACCCCCTACATCCCCTGCTAATTATACATGCTAACTCATAGACTCCACTACAGTGGGAAAAGGGCATATTCCCCAGTCCCCACTGTACCATGATCTTATACTGGCAAAGCTAATAAATTCTGATCAGCTGATATTAGATCAACTGAACTGACTTCAGCAGAAGTCAATGACTTTCCAAACTGAAGGAAAGTTGTGCTCCCATATGTAAATTATATATATATATATATATATATATATATATATATATATATATATATATATATAAAGAGAGAGAGAAGAGAGATGGACAGACAGACAGATTTTGTAACATGCTGACTGCTGAACCTGGAAAAAGTGCTGGTCATTAAAGGGTTTTGTCTGCTAGGGGTGAATCATTAGTGAGGAATAGCCAAGCAAACCAGAAAGAGGAAAATCACCACATCAACCCATGAAGAATGGGTGCATTTATGGGTACATAATGACCCCTCTACCTGTGGAAGCAGACAGATTGTTCTCCTCTGGTTATAGAGGCAGTCCTGCAGATGAGTCTACATAGAGCTGCTTATAAAGGAAGAAGGCAATCTGGAAAGTCTTTCTGAAAGCTGGAAAAAGGAACAGGAACTGTTAAAATTCTGAGAAATTCTTGGAATTACCCATGTCTGTAGGATACACAGAGTTGTGAAGGGAAAGACTGACATTTTATAAGTACTATCTGATTTATTGGTCAGACTCGAGGAAAACATTGCTTGCTCTGGAGCACTGAGTTTGTCGCACTGAACTTTGGGACCTAACACTGAATGAATGACTGTTTTATGTTACTCCCCATTCTGAGTTTTCTTTATAAATACACCTCCATTTTAAAAATTGAAAATCTAACTCTAAGACTGTTCTTATTACTTTTAGCACTGTTATATTCTAAAATGTGTGTGTGTGTGTGTGTGTGTGTGTGTGTGTGTGTGTGTGTGTGTGTGTGTGTGTGTGTGTGTGTGTGTGTGTGTGTGTGTGTGTGTGTGCATATATACTACTAACTCTCACATTGTTATTGCATAACAACAGGGAAAGGAAACAGATAGAATTAAACAAGAGTCCCCTAACAATTGAGGAAGGAAACAGCTCCTTCCATGAGTGAGCTTTTGATAAGTAGATCTTAATAAATAGGACCTCAATGAATGGCCCTACAACTAACAGACCTGTAACCATTATAGAAGGGATTTGTTTTAAACCAATATTTTAAACATTTTTAGAAAATACACATATTAAATAATAGTATTTCATTTTAGCCTGTGTTCTGATGTGGCTAACAAGTGCTACTAGTAGTCATTTGTATGTTACAGCATGTATGATGTCATTATTTATGTTAGGCAGGAAGCAATTTATGTCATAGTTTTATCTATGGCAAAGATGTTCTTGTCTTAGCTAGTTTCTCTGTGACAGTAAGTGGTGGTGACCACCCCCATTTTTTCTAAATGCCATACATTTGTTTTATTTGCTTATTTATTTTTTTAGTTTCATTTGTAAAATTGCCTGTGTGTGTGTGTGTGTGTGTGTGTGTGTGTGTGTGTGTGTGTGTGTGTGTGTGTGTGTGTTTGTAGTGGCAGGAAGTTTAAAGTGCGGGAAGGAGTTGGGAAGATGCCTTGCATTCCTGATTTCTTTTGGCATTTGGTGTCTTTAAGATAAATATTGAATTACCTATTTAATAACTGCCATATGTACTGTATTGTATTGTTTTTGACAAACTGGAATGCAGGAAAAGTGGACATTACCAGCCAAAACTATTTTGGATAGAAATAAAACTTCTAACTGGCAATCTAACTGACTCCACAACCAACTTATCTACCATTAATTCTAACCTTTGCACTAATTTGAAAAATTTCCCTCTCTCTGCTATAAAAAGTAACAACAACTCTTCCTCTTGTCCACACAACACCCATGACAACCGGCCTGACCTTTAGTCTCCTATCTCATACTTAGCCACTGTCTACTTTAAAACAATGACAACTAATCAAACCAAAGAATTACTTCTGTAATCAAAGAGTTCTGGGACCACGTGCAGCAAACTGCACAAAACCTTCTTTAATTTATCAGCAGAAAATAAAATGCTAGGCCATTTGCAAAAATGTAATCTCTCACTCATTTCAGGCACAGTTTCCTTACTATTCGAGCACTCTGACATCATACTCCTTTTTTAAATTACCTCTCCCACTGAACTCAAGACTTTAGGCTCATGACCAGCTTATGTTCCTTACTAAAATTTTAGATGAACTCTTGTACAGACAACTACTATCGCATAAAATAATTATGGACACAGCACAGTTTTAGCAAACCCCTTCAGTACCAAAACAGCTTTATTTTCTACCACAGACACCATCTATACCAATATGAATAGTAATCTAATTTCAGCCAGTATTGTTACCGACATGGCCCACACCTTCCAAACTGCAAACCAACTTACTATTACAAAAACTCTACAGAACCAGTTTTGCTGAAAACTCAATATTGTGGTTCAAAAATTACCTGAATGATATAACTGTACAAATTTTATTATACTAATTTTCTGAATCTGGTCAAATTAATGCTGGTATGCTTCAGGGCTCTGTCTTGTAGCCCTTCTCTTCTCCTTATTAATGACCTCACCCTTGACTTACTAAACTTTAACATATGCAGATGATATAACGACAAAGTTCTACAAATATCTTCCTACCCTTCAAGCAAAGCTATATACATTATTTACAAACTTATGCACATGGCTAAAAAATAAACTTCTACTCATATCAAAGAAGACTATTGTAGTGTCTTTCACTAGCCTCAAAGACCTCCATCCAAACCATGCATTTCCATTAAAGACTTAATAGATAACTTAATCCTGAATTAATTTATTTTTATTTATCCTTTGTTGATTAGGTTAATCCCACTAGGCTAGTGGCCTCTTTTCAGTGCAGATCTGATGTGATATTTATATTACTAATGTTTCACAACAGAGGTATGGGGGTCTTACATTTGACCTGTATAGCTCACCTACTCTGTGCACACCAATGGCATCTCTGCTAAGATAACTTACCAACTTAAACTTTGCTAATGCTTCTCCCACCTTCTTTCACTTACTGCATGAGCATCTATATAAAAAACAACTAGAATATGCCCTTTCTTTCCTCTATGCTCATATCTCAATACACAAAAATTACTATCCTCCAAAAACAAAATTTACAGGTTTGTTCTTTTGGCAGATATCAACACACATCACTACAAACCATTAAAATACTGCAATAGGTTAACCCATAGCTCTCGACCTTTCATTATCAAAAAGAGGAACACTAGCCCTCATAATGTGGAACAAATGGGCAAAATGTGGAAAACATACTAATAGCTTACTAACAACTTTGTCTAGGAAGGTAATAGGATGGTTAAAATATGCTGGTTTTACTTACAAAAAAGATCATATAATGAATTTACATTAGTCATTTCTATTTACCATTTATATCAGTTAAAAAAATTCCTAACAAAGAATGTGTGTCAGACCCTTTCAGTGAGGAACATGAACTTTTTAAGACCCCAAATGAGTTACGTTCCTCGTAATGAGGTACACCTGAGAGGTATGGGTTAACCATTAACAACAGAGCTACTTTCCTAATAAGTACTTTTATATTCAAAATTTTGCAACTTGGTTACTGCCCCTCCTCCAAGTAAGACTAAGCCTTATCAAAGAACAGAACTGCTCTCTTAGAAGCAGTCAGAATGATCCCCTTACATTGGTCAGACCAAAATCAAAACCACAATCAATGAAAGAGCTTTTTCAAGATTAATCCCAGTATTGTGGAACCATTTTCCAAATGAAGTGAAAAATATGCAAACTTTACATCACTTCCAGTGTCCACTACATGCTCATCAATGTAATGAAGCTAAGCATACCTGCTTTCATAATGCTGGCTAAATCATTGTAAAAAAACCTTGCTGCAAGCATAAACAAGTGTACACCTTATACATTATCCCCGGGATTCATGAAGCTTGGCGCAAGGATGGTTTTAGCCTTGCGCCGAGCGTCCTCCTTACAGATGGTGCAGCAGCACCTTATGAATATTTATGAATGGCGCGCTGCTGCACCCTCGACGTGCACAGGAAATGTGTGCGAGTGCAGGGGGCATGTTTAAGTGCTCTACGGAGGATTAAACATGCCACCACTGTTGCACAACCTACAATGCTTACTATTAGAGCTTGCCTCTAATAGTAAGCAATTAATTCAGTGTCTGTGGATACTGAAATGTTTGCTAAGCATACAAGAGTGCCCAAGAACACTGAAATAAAATCAAAGTAGTAAACACACAAACATGTAGTGGAATGTTGAGCCCCTTCCCTAGAACTATCACAGTTAGATTCCCTGTGTCCCTATTTTACATTTGTATTGCTTCATTATTGAAAGTGTAAGCGAAGCGCAGCATGTTTGCGTGTCGTTGGCCTCTGCTTAGCGTAGCTTACACATCAAAATCATCTAAATAAAAATAACGTGCAAAATCAATGTTAACGTCAATAGTGTAGTGGTTAGAGCATCCGCCTAATAAGCAAACATGCACGGTTCAAATCCCACTATAACACATATCATTTTCCATGTGGAATGTGTATATGAACATATTTATTATTTTATTTTACATTTTATTTTACATTTGTTGACCGGGCTAGTCTAGCTGGATATATGTCCATTTTCAGTAGAGGCCCAGGGAGAAAAGCTCCAAGCAAAAACAATAACAATGTTAAAAAAAACATCCTTTTGCTGTATAACCTACATAATAACATGTAAATGTAAACTGGAGTACTGCATGAAATGTTTAACTAATGTCATTCAAAGTGGTAGTGTCATAATGAATAAGGCACTAGTAAGCAAGTATAAGCACAAATAAGCAGTAGTAAACATATATACGTACCAGTAAGCAAGTCTAAGTGCATTTGCGTGGGTGTAAGCAGTGCCCAAACACATTTAGCATAGTAGAAGCTAACCGAATTTAACAAAATGTAATTGGAAGATAGGACAGCCTACCATCGTGCAAACACGCACACACCCGCTCACAACTGCTTAAAACTGATTTAATCACTCTGTATCCAATGGCCCTTGGTCTGGCAGCAACAAAATAAATGGCCTCTGCAAAGGTCAAACCCAGGACCCTGCACACCACAGCCAATATGATTTACTACTAATCCATGGCAGATATACATAAATCTGATGTTACCACAAACATATCGTCCAGCACAGTCATGCAACAGCATAGGAAATGTATATAATTATGTAGATGCATGTGCATGTGTATGTACAGATATATAATATATATATCTATATGAAGAATGAACGTCGTGACAATAAAGCATACAAAAAGAATGAGAAGGAAATCAACAGCAACCCCAGTATTATTTAGTGCTGTCAGCTTATGTCATATCAAGCTGGGCAGGGGTGAGCAAGTCACTGCTACTCAAACCACAGGCAGGATACTACCAGTGGGAGTAACATTGTCGATCTGCTAAGTCTACTTTACAAACAATCACAGGGTAGTCTCACCAGGCGGTGTGGACTTCCGACCATTACACAAGCAAGGGCAGGTATGTTCAAGGACCAAATGGTGGGAGAGCCTGATGATACATGGGTTGGGACAACTTATGTGTTGGGTCCCTAATGCTGGGGAGAGGGCAATGTGTGGAGGTGTGTCATGGCTGTGATAGCAACCGGAGAATGGATGGTTTGTGTGTATGTCGAACTCAGGTGGGGTGGAGGAACTATGGGTATGAAATTATGGATTCAGGTGTGTCAGGGTTGGACAGCTTGGTTCTAACTGGACTGCCTCGTGGAGGTCAGCGAGTTTGTTATAAGTATACATGCATACACACATGCATACATGTATATGTAGAAGTACATTCCCTGTAACACATGCATTCCTTTTACAGACATAAATAACATGAAAGTGCCCCTTCAAACCTCAACAGTAGATAGAATAATAGGTTGTGCATAAGAGGGAAGGGATGAATCTGCAAAAATGCAGAAGTGTGAACTTTGTCCGAAGTCAGTGCTGTTATCAAAAAATAAATTGTGAGGACTTTCTCACTATGAAATGGTGGAATCATTCCTGTGATCTGCCTGTTACGGCAAAGCCAATCACTAAACCAGTCTTATTTGAAATATAATGTCACCAAACTCATACATTACTAGCTCTCATCTCTATCGTGTGCATTACCACATAGTCATAGTTATTAATTTATTGTAGTGTCATGTTAACAGGAGTAATGATGTAATGAAGTATAGAGTCTAATCTTGAAATAAAGACATGTGTGTCCCAGGTGGGACAACCCAAAAATTGTGAATAATGTCCTATTGGTCACTTATTTCACCAATGTTTGTGGACTAAAGGTTTGGGATGTCTGAGGATACGTGGAGTGAGTCAACTCACGGGATGGGTCTACAGGAGTTGGGAGTGGCCACCGTGTATCCAACTGGAGAATGGATGACTGCTCTGTCAGTGAAGTGTTGGGGTGGGTGTTTGGGGAACTAAGATCCATGGGTATATGGGTATATATGCAAATGAAGCAGCACAGCAATAGTGTAGTGGTTTAAGCATAAATAAGCAGTAGTAAGCATATATAAGCACCAGTAAGCGCGTTTAAGTGCATTTGCGTGGGGGTATGCATTGCCTACACAGATTAAGCAAAGTAGAAGCTAACTGAGTGTAAGAAACTGTAACCAGAGGTTACATACGTATATATATATATATATATATATATATATATATATATATATATATATATATATATATATATATAGTTGCAGACATACACATATATATATATATATATATATATATATATATATATATATGTGTGTGTGTGTGTGTGTGTGTGTGTGTGTGTGTGTGTGTGCATAGATATACACAGATATACAGCTATGATAGGAAACAGCACACAAAAATGACATATGTTCACAGGCTATGCCAATGGAAGTGAGGGGCCCAAGCAAGAAACATGTAACACGTAGCATGACCCCCCCCCACAAGCCGGACAGAGGAAACATACACACAAACCCACAAACAATGTAAATAGTCCACTGCTCCCCAGACCACAGGCAGGATAGAACCGGGGGGGGGTAAGAGTGCACCCATGAAATCTAATCCTGGAACGCAGACAGGAGCGTTCCTTGCGGGATGCCCCAAAAATTGACATATAACCAAAGGAAGGTGATATGATGACCATTCTGGCTGGGGTGGGTACATACCCAGAATACAAATTGGGAAAGCCTGATGACCCATGGGTCGAGACAATGTACGACATGGGTCCCATGAAGTGGAGAGTGGGCAGCATGTAGTGGTGTGTTCAGACCCGACCTGCACCCAGAGGAAGGATGGGTTCTGTAGAGTAGGTGCGGGTGGGGGAACTATGGGTAGCTAGTTATGGGTCTAGGTGTGCAGGTGTTGGCTGATGTGGGTCTATATGGACAGCCCCAGGGATGTGAGTAAAAGTGTTCATTAGGCAGAGGCGTCACCCAATGTGCAGCCATACCCGCTACGAGTCCCACTGCAGCAAAGTCTAATCTACATGGCAAAGAATGGAATAACCATATGTAGATGTATATATGTAGAGGAATGTTTGTGTATATCTACCCATAGCTGTATGGAGATATACCTCTCCCTCTCCGTAGTACAAATGTATACATACAGAGACAGGATACATATACATACCCACATATACCATGCAGCATATGCAGACACCATAGACCCCATATGTTGTTAGATATACAGATATACATACATATAATGCATATACATATATAGTATACTATATATATATATAGATATATATATATATATATATATATATATATATATATATATATATATATATATATATATATATATATATATATATATATATATATATATATATATATATAGTATATATATATATATATATATATATGTAATGTGTGTGTGTGTGTAAAATATACACATGTAAATAGCTAGGATATGATACAGCAGTTATGAATTACATATGTTCACAGGCTGTGCAAATGAGGATGAGGGGTCCAATCAACAAACGTGTAACACGTAGCATTAACCACCCCCACATAGACAGGTGAAACATACAAACACACGATACAAGTAAACACACCACTGCTTCCCAGACCACAGGCAGGACACTACCAGTGGGAGAGACCTGCCAGGTCTAATCTTGAAACAAAGACATCAATGTCCCTTGTGGGACACCCAAAAATTAATGATCATCGGAGTCAGTCCCTGTAATGATTCATCCAACCAGGCTGTATACGTACATGGACCAGTAGGCTGTGCAAGCCTGATGACCCATGGGTCGACACAACATACGACATGGGTCCTGACACGTGGAGAGTGGGCAGTGTGTAGTGGTGTGGTTAGACCCCACCTGCACCCACAGTAAGGATGAGTGCTGTAGAGGAGGGGCAGGTGGGGGAACTATGGGTATGCAATTATGGGCCTAAGCGTGCAGGTGTTGGCTGGCACAGTTGTATTAGGACCGCCCCGGGGATGTAAGTAATATTCTGAAATGGGCATAGCTTATGCCCATACCTCTCAACCCCTAAGAACAAATCCACTGGACAGAATATAAACTGTTGGGGGAACAAATAGTGACAGAAAGCACATATTCCACTTACAACCTTAGAAAGCTGATAGAATAATAGGTTATGCATTAGCATGATTCGGCTGAAGGATGTGGGGTCCTAACCCAATTACTTGTCTGTATTTAATGGTGTCAGTTCCCAGGTATTTGCCAGACAGGTGCAGATTGTAAGAGGAATACACCAATAGTATGAAGCAAATTCTGGACAGGCCGTGGATTCTGTACAGTCGACTGGCGTGCTTATGCTTAATGGGCAGCCATTCCTGATATGGGTCCCACCGCAGCACAGTCCAGTTTATACGGCTAAGTACGGTATGTCATTGCATAACCCACTACACAACACCTACGAACACATGGTCGCAACACCCCTCTGTAGGCATGTAAGCCAATGTAATAGGCATCACAAGGTATTATTGTAGTCCTCACCCCCACCCAGGGGTGTGAGTGTCTGATGCAAACACCAAATGCAGTGCATTTGCAAGTGCGGGAGCAGGTGGGTGTAAGCCTGTTTGGCCGCCGGTATGCGAGCACCACACTGGTGAAGCAATGTAGAGGCTGAGTGTAAGAAACTGTAACCGGAGGTTAGCACTGCTTAGCTCCACATAAATCCGCGCACACCTGCTCACAACTGCTTTAAAGTGCCTTAATCACTCTATACCCAACAGCTCGTGTTCCGGCCAGCAACAAAATAAACAGACTCTGCAAGGCTAGAACTCAGGACCCTATACATAACAGTCAGAGTAGTTAACCACTACGTCATGATAGCAATACATATAAAAGAAGTATCAGCAAACTAATCCTCACCACAGGGAAATCTAATCAAACATGTGAACTGAATCTATGTACAGTGTAATGTTCTATAACCCACCACAGACCATAAATATGTGAATTGGAGTACTGCAGTAAACATAGAGTTGAGGTGTCATTGTAATAAAGTTATGAAGTCCCCAGGACCCCATACAGTGTATGTACACACTAATCATGCATACTAGACACATATATAACCTGTAATGAATAAGACATAGCTTAGCCTTTTCGAAACTGGCCAATTACGGAAGTGTGGGAATCCGGCCCTACTTAAACCGAAGAGGTGAGAATATGGCTCATAACTGGTTGTAGCATCCCCCTGCAAGCAGAATGACTGGAGTGGGAGAAGACACTCGCTTTAGAGCGCAGCGCTGGGGCATCCAGGAGTACAAATTCATGGTATGGCTCCTGGTAAAGCACCATGACAGGAGACTACTGCAGGGCCAGTACCAGGACTCGCAGTACAAATGGAGGCCTGGGACAGTCTCGCCCATGACCTCACTAGTAACACAGGTATCCCGCAGACTGGTGAGCAGGTCAGGCACCACCATGCAGACCTGAAGTGGTGGAGGGGTGATGTCCTGGAAGAGTGGATCCAGGAAGCAAGGCAGATGCAGAATGCCCCAGAACTGAGTAAGTTCTCTTTCCACTACATAGTTAATAATTGCCTAGCTTATGTATACTATGGATAGGTATGGCTAGATATCACTGTACTTCTCTGACAACTGCAGATGAGCATGCTGTGAACCAGCAAGCCTATGATGCTAGGCTGCAAAGGATGCGTCGCGAGGCAGGTTAGTAAATAGCCTGCATGTACTGTCATAACAAATAAATGTAAGAGCCTCAGAAAGTGTTGCAACAGTATACAGAATTGTGTATTATGCTGCGAATAAAGGTGTAACTCCTGCATTGCTTCTGTTTACTCTGCAGTCATATGTTGTTGTACTGTTGCAGTTATTAAATAGTACTGTTGTAGTAAGCAGTGTTACCCACACTGTGGTATGCAGATAAAATGTGTATGAAGTGCTGTATAACAATGTTGGAAGTGCAAACAGGTCAGTCATATTAGACTAAATACATTGCAAATCCTCACAACAATTGCCTGATAGCATAGTGTACAGTGATCTTAACTGTAATGCTTTTGTCACACACAGCAGGGCCTTGGATCCCAGGAGCGCCAGTAAGTTGTATGCATAATCATTCCACACAACTGCACACAGTTTGTTAGAATGTTCAGAGAGAAAGCTGTATACATATATATACACTTAACAACTGTACATATTTTGCTAGAGTGCTCATACAGAAAGTGGTATGCATATTCATACCCCTCAACTGTTCTAATCTGCCCAGTGTATATCCTGATAAATGGCCCACATCACCTGCCTTTTGCCCTGTTCCAATGACAAATTAGTGCGATGATCCAAGAAATGTAGGCAGCTGTTAATGACATATAACTGATAGTCAGACTTGTACATAGTCAGAGAATGTACATGCAAACATACCTGTCATCCTAGCATCTCACCCAAAGTGTATGACAGCAGTCTCAAAACATGTTGCATTAACACCTGCATCTTGTCAAGCCTGTACGGTTTCGTACATACTAATATACAAACATACCATTGTACAATATAACACCATTGAGTAGCATAATAATACATGTAAGGGACAGACCACTGCAGTGACTACAAATGTTGTGAAAACTACAAGGATTTATTAGTTGTTAATTGAATTCTCTCTCTCACCCCTACCATATGCGCAAAACTAACCGATTTACACAACTCATTTGGTATGTCTACACTCCTAACCTTTGTTGGGACATATGTCCTATTGGTTTATAAATATTCACATCTGTTTCTATGCATGTGCCATGTTAAAATACTCCCATATTGGTGTCCTGTTGCCATCTGTGAAACCTGCATGTTGTTGTAATGGCCACTGT
This sequence comes from Protopterus annectens, assembly GCF_019279795.1. Lineage (NCBI taxonomy): Eukaryota > Metazoa > Chordata > Ceratodontiformes > Protopteridae > Protopterus > Protopterus annectens. The sequence continues at coordinate 1,827,209,577 of NC_056737.1, forward strand.
TTACTCATATATGCATGTGTTCTGCCTGCTCTGCAACTATTTTATATCTGGTGCCCTGGGTAATGGGAATACCTATGCATGCTGTTATAACTAATCGTGAATGCTGTTGACTATTACTAACCCATATCTGCCTTAAGCATGCTACAGCATAGCTCGTATGGGAAGGCCGGTCCCAGCAGATCCACCTGTCCCACCTCAGTTGGCCATGGCACCGGACACCAGCACATCTGGGGCCCAGCCTGGGACCTCCTTGTCCGTTGGCCCTGCACCACCTTTGGGTGGAACCTCCACAGGGGATGGTGCTCGGCCCCCCCGGGAGCGAGAGCGGACAGCAACCTGTCACCCATGGTACGGTCTGGGCCGTGGTGTGTAGGGAGCTCAACAGGGAGATTCAAGACCACCTATGCCAGTTTGAGGGCCGAGTGGCACAACTAGAGGGTAAGCCTGCCCCTCCTAGACAGCCCCCAGCACAGCCACCTTCTGGGCTGTGAAGGTGCAGTGGTGACTGCCCATGGGTGAGGACCTCAGTCCCACTGTATCCATTTGTGGACTCATGGGCTTGCGACTTCTAAACACCCCTCCCCGTCCAAGGTGTTCCCCCCCACATGTGTCATATACCGCCCCTGTACACGTCTTGTTTGTCTTGTCTGTCATCCTACCCATCCTATCCTCCCTGACCATACCTACTCTCCTTCCCCAACATCCCACTCTCACCTAAACATAAAAGAAAAAAAGGGGAATCTATTCACACAAAAAAAGCACGCCCCATACATAGCTGTCCATTTCACACACATGTCCACTGGACACATGTGAACATTTCTAATTGGCATCACAACATACTATTGTTGTCCTCACCCCTCTCTCAGGGTTGTGAGTGTCCAAATGTACTGCCAAATTTATTGCATATGCACAGCTGTTGCTGTAGAAGAAATGGACAGCTATGGACCTTCTCTACACCCTTCCTGCACATCCCTAGCTACCTTGCCTACTGTCTTTCCCTCTTTGTGCCCCTTTTTCACCACTTTCCTATCACCCCTTTTTTCTTTTCTTTTAAAGAGATTAGCATGGGGGTAAGCAGGAGTAAGCACTTTTAAGCAGCAGTGAGCGAGTTTCAGCCTGTTTGCATGGGGGTAAGGACTGCCTACACAGGTTAAGCAATCAAGAAGGTAACTGAGTTTAAGGAACTGTAACGAAAAGTAACCCCTGTTTACTTTCGCGCAAAACCGCGCACACCCACTCACAACTGCTTAAAAGTGACTTAATCACTCCGTATCCAATGGCCCTTGTTCTGCCCAGCAACAAAACAAACAGCCTCTGCAAGGCTCGAAACCAGGACCCTACACACCACAGCCAATGTGATTTACCACTAAGCTATGGCAGCTATCAAACATTGGATGTTATCACAAACATATCATCCAGCACAGTCATTCAACAGTATAGGAAATGTATTTCATTATGTAGATGTATGTGTGTGTGTTTATGTCCAGATATATATACATACATATGTGACAACAAAGCATTAAAAAAGAATGAAAAGGGAAATACCAGCAACTCCTGTATTATGTAGTGGTGTTGTCCTATGTAATATCAAGACTCCCTCAGACAGATATGTGTCATTAATACACCCAAACATTTGTACATTGCCCAAATACATTACTTTGAAGATTTTATTTACATTAACAAAACAGTTCCTATCCAATCATTATGTGAGATCAGTACTCTTTCAAGGTGCTGTGTGCAACATCATCATCATTAAAAAGTTAAATGGGGTAAACATAGAAGGACCGGTAGTGTCGTGTGTACAATGGGGTTGTCTGCATCACGTGTACCTGGAACCTTTAGGAGTCATGTGCATACCAGGATCTTGTGCCTGAGAGAGGGGTGAGGACAACAGTAGTATGTTGTGATGCAAATTAAAAAGGTTACATGTGTCCAGTGGGCACGTGTGTGAAATGGACAGCTATGTATGGGGCAAAAGTTGTTCTGGGGACAGATTGGCCTTTTGTTTCTGCTTTCTTAAGGTGAGAGTGGGATGTTGAGGAAGGAGAGTAAGTATGCTCGTGGAGGATAGGTTGGGTAGGTTGACAGACAAGATAGACAAGACAGCATACAGGGGCGGTATATGACACATGTGGGAGGGATACATCTTGGATGGGGACGGGTGTTTGGTGGTCACAAGCCCATGAGCTCCCAAATGGAAACAGTGGGATGGAGGTCCCCACCCATGGGCAGCCACCACTGTAACTTCACAGCCGCAAAGGTGGCTGTGCTGGGGGCTGTCTAGGAGGGGCAGGCTCACCCTCTAAATGTGCCACTCTGCCCTCAAGCTGGTGTAGCTGGCCTCAAAACCACTTATTGAGTCCCCTATGCACCACGGCCTGGACTGTATGATGGCTGACAGGTTCCTGTCTGGACCTGCTCTCAGGGGGGCAAGCTCCATCCTCAGTGGCAGTTCCACCAGAGGTTGGTGCAGAGCCAACAGAGGTGGAAGTCCAAGGCTGGGCCCCAGACGTGCTGATGCCTGGTGCCATGGCCTGCTGAAGTGGGACAGGTGGTTCTGCCGGGACCTCCAGTCCCATACATCCTATGGTGTTGCAGTTTTAACACAGATAAGGCTTAGTAATAGTCAACAGCATTCAGGATTACTTATAACAGCATGCATAGATATTACCATCAACCCAAGACAAAAGATGTCATACATTTGCAGAGGGAGCGCAACACATGCATATATACTGCATGACATCTGTCCAAAGCGTAGATGACTTGTGACTGCAGCTATGAACAGTGGCCCATTATTGGCATGTCACTGTGATAACCTCAGACAGTGACTGTCATACCACTGTTACATGTGACGTATGTCCAATCAGGGATGTGATGGCAGTAACTCTCATCACTGTCACTGTGTACTGACTGCAATCCTCACACTATGCTTCTGCAGTTCACAGATGTGTGTTCTGTGAGTAACACAAGAAACAAATGGTTCCACACACTGACCAGTCCACAGATGACCCTACAGATGGGGGGTTTCTTGTCAGTTATTACAACACGCAGACTAGCCATTACCACCACAATGTTAAATTGGCAGTAGTCTGAATGAAGCATAGCTACACTTACATGCTGTAGTCATGTCTGGCACATCACCCTCCTGTCTTTAGGCTATTTTCCACTGTGTATGTTGTTTGAGGAATATCCATATTTCATCTGTGATGCTGTTTACCAAACACCAGATCCAGGTTCAACTCACAGTGACTGTCATGAGCAAACACCAATATGATGTTCCTAGATATTGTACTGTGTTTCCATGCAATTGGCTATGGGAATGTCACCACAGCTGTTCCACATGCAATCAGCTAGAGGAGGACTGCAATAGGTGCAGAGGCCATCACCTGATCATGACTATCACTTACAAAACACAAGCTGCTGCTGAGCAGGTGTACATCTCCACACCCACCAGAGAGTGTGTGGGAGGGACAGACAGAGGCAAAGTACATCAGAGAAGGGCTGGGAGACTAAAACCTAAGCATCTTCTGTTACACACCTACCAGTACAGCGGTTCAAACCCCTGACTTACTAGCCATTACTATTACAATTGCATGCAGTTACTCCATGTGCCACATAGCTTACATGTTGGTGTGCTGTAAAAACATGTATGTGTGCTGGTGAGTGACATCTGCAACAGAGATATAGTAGATATACATTAAGTGTAGCACACATGGCTGTCCACATGAACAGATGTCATTGTCAACACAACCACACTCTCTAAGGGACTCAGACACATTGGCACACTTTGGCAGGCTCACACATACACTTCCTAGCTACTTAGTTTGCCACACTACAGTAATGCACAGGTATTACATGCACCACAGGGGTTATCCTGAGGTTCTCTGGGCTAGGGCATGTGAACATGTCTGACATCAGTCAGTATGCCAATTGGAGTTATACTGGGTGTGACTGTGGTTGGGAACATCATACCCCACATGCAAACACAAGATGCCAGTACTGACATGCATGTGTGCATTGCTTCATGGGTGTGTAGTGGTTGGCTGTGCAATATGGCTGTACAAGGCTGGGTGAGGGGTAATCCTTGGCATCAGGCCACCTGACAATGGTCTGCAGTGTGGTTTAGGGGTGTAGTGTCTGCAGTGTCCCAAACAGATGGGTATTGTATTAACCCGCATGTCATCCTGGTTACTATTGTGTGTGACCATTGTTTTGCAATGCATGCCATGTCTGTATTTGATAGTCCTTGACATGGACATTACCTGGGATGTGCACGTCCCACATTAATGTACAGTGACATGTTTAAGTGTACCTGGTTTACCTGGCACATGTTATGTACACAGACTGTTATCATCAGATGTGCCAATCCTGGCCTGATGTGGCA